>NC_061090.1:72156549-72159049 GCF_015104395.2 Macrobrachium nipponense | reverse complement strand
CAAGTCCTCCAGACTACAGTAGGTGCCAGACTACTGAGATTCTCAGACGTCTGGGCCCAGAAGGGGGCGGACAACTGGTCCCTCTCGATCGTCAGGAAGGGGTACCTCATTCCCTTCATATCAAGACCGCTCTTGACTACAACCCCAAAGGAGTTGGTGGCCAAGTACAAGGACCCTTACATGAACCAAGCCCTTGCTCTAGCTGTAGAGCTAATGCTGGAGAAGGAAGCTATAGAGCTAGTGAAAGAGCCTCGTTCTGCGGGTTTTTACAACCGCCTCTTCCTAGTTCCCAAGCCTCAGGAGGATGAGACCGGTTCTGGATGTAAGCGCCCTGAACTTCTTTGTGAAGAAGAGAAAGTTCGCCATGGAGACGACGTCTTCAGTTTTAGCGGCTCTTCGCCCAGGGGACTGGATGGTGTCCCTAGATCTTCAGGACGCTTACTTCCACGTGCCTATCCATCCTTCTTCACGGAAGTTTCTAAGGTTCATGTGGAAAGGAAAGATTTTCCAATTCAGGGCCTTGTGGTTCGGCCTCTCAACAGCCCCGCAAGTGTTTATGGGGCTCATGAAAAATGTAGCACAATGGCTACATTTGGAGGGAGTGAGGGTTTCCCTCTATCTGGACGACTGGCTAATCAGAGCAAAGTCGAAAGAAAGATGTCTGGAGGACCTACACAAGACTTTGACCCTGGCAAGTTCGCTGGGACTGTTAGTGAACACCAAGAAATCTCAGTTAATCCCCAGCCAAGAACGGATTTATTTGGGGATTCGTATGGTTTCTCCGGATTTTCGGGCGTATCCTTCTCCAGAAAGGATAACTCGATGTTCCGAGAAGGTCACAACCTTTCTAGAGAAAGATGTATGCACAGCGAGGGAGTGGATGAGTCTGTTGGGGACACTCTCCTCGCTGGAGCAATTCGTTTCTCTAGGAAGGTTGCACCTGAGACCACTCCAGTTCTTTTTGAACCAGAACTGGAACCGCCTCTCTCAAGATCTAGAGTTCCCCTTCAAGATCTCGAAGGAGATAAAGAAGGATCTTCTCTGGTGGGCAGACCCTCTTCGCTTTATGGAAGGTCTATCCCTGCACATGCCGAACCCCAACCTAGTGTTGTTTTCCGACGCGTCGGACACAGGTTGGGGAGCGACGCTCGGATCAAGGGAAGTGTCAGGCACCTGGGAGGGGGAACAGGTGTCCTGGCACATCAACAAAAAGGAGTTGATGGCGGTTTGGCTGGCCTTAAAAGCCTTCGAGTCCCACGTCCGGGATGCAGCAGTTCAGATCAACTCGGACAACACCACAGCCCTGGCATACATCAGGAAGCAAGGTGGGATGCACTCCTTCTCCCTGTACGAAACAGCAAGGGAACTTCTGCTGTGGTCGGAGGCAAGGAGGATAAGACTCCTCACCAGATTCGTACAGGGTGAAAGGAACGTCAGGGCTGACCTTCTGAGCAGGAAAAATCAATTCCTTCCCTCAGAGTGGACTCTTCACTCAGACGTGTGCCAGGAGCTGTGGAAGATGTGGGGCAGACCTCACATGGATCTATTCACGACCTCCAAGAACGCGAGGATAGACATCTACTGCTCCCCGATCTCAGACCCGAGGGCAGTAGCGATAGATGCTTTTCTTCTGGACTGGAAGCATCTAGACCTTTATGCGTTCCCTCCCTTCAAGATACTGGGAGAGACGCTAAGAAAGTTTGCATCCTCAGAAGGGGCAAGGATGATGTTGATAGCGCCGTTCTGGCCCGCCCAAGACTGGTTCACAGAGGTACTGGAATGGTTAGTAGACATTCCAAGATCCCTGCCACTAAGGATCGATTTGCTCAAACAGCCCCACTTCGACAGGTATCACAAGAACCTCCCCTCTCTCAATCTGACTGGATTCAGACTGTCAAGAGTCTCGTCAGAGCGAAGGGTTTTTCGGCAAAGACTGCAAGGGTTATTGCCACTGCAAGAAGACCGTCTACCATCAGAGTCTACCAGTCGAAGTGGGATGTCTTTCGCCATTGGTGCAGGAACCAGAAGCTTTCCTCTTCCAGTACCTCTGTAACCCAAATCGCAGACTTCCTCTTTTTCCTTTGGGAAAAATGCGGTCTGGCGGTCTCAACCATAAAAGGTTATAGAAGCATGCTAGCCGCAGTGTTCAGACACAGCGGCATGAATATTTTGGAAGATAAAGATCTCCATGATCTGATAAGGTCTTTTGAGACAACTAAGAAAGTTTCTAATTTAACTCCAGCTGGATCTCGATGTGGTCCTGCTTTTTCCTGAGGTCCTCAAGATTTGAACCACCTCAGTCAGCTTCATTTAGAGACCTGACGATGAAGTCCCTTTTCCTCATGGCTTTGGCTTCCGCTAAAAGAGTAAGTGAGCTGCAAGCCTTAGAAGGAAGTGTAGGATTCAATGGAGACTCCGTGATTTGTTCCTTCGTTCCTTCTTTCTTAGCCAAGAATGGAAACCCTTCCACTCCTTGGCCCAGGAGTTTTGAGGTGAAAGG
>NC_061090.1:72136204-72156049 GCF_015104395.2 Macrobrachium nipponense | reverse complement strand
TAAAGCTCTCTTACTGTGGGTTTCACAGACAGTGCAGTCAAGTTTTTGGTCAATAACACTGTAATGAAGACTGGTATCAGTACGAGATTTTGCTATAATTTTTCGGTATAATCAAGGCTTTAACTCAAATGAATGTCCGGTAAAAATGCTCAATTTTTATTTGTAACACATAGAGCAACTGTAACCAGCTACCCATTCATACCAATCTGTAGGCAATTTGCGACTCTCTTTGCTAAAAAAAAAAAAAAAAAAAGTTGAAAAGTTGCGTGACAAATGGATTTCTGCTACCATGCCGACAGTTATGTTCCTAGGCGGCCATCTCTTCTTCACCTTCGTAATACAAGCATATGGCTGATGCCCTGAGTCCAAATGAAGATTGCGAAGGAGGTAACCAAACACAAGTATAAACCAGTAGCTTTACCATCAATCACAGTATCTATCGTTCTACTACTCCACCATACATGCAGATATCTCTCACTCTAATAATTATAATCATTTACTCCTTACCCAAGGTAAAAGTCACTAAAGAAAGAAAAAACAATATGACCTTAAGATAAAAATAGTAATAGCTACTACTACTGCTGCTGCTGCTGATGCTAAGAATAATAGTAAAAAAACTAGTTATTATTATTAATAATTAACTAATATTGTTCCCTTGTTTTTTGCACATTTTTTCCGTACCTGAACTATACCGAACCGTACTTTGGTAAAATTGTCGTTGCGTAATTCCGTACCGTACACATAGGCTAAATATCAACCGTGCCGTACCGTACCGTAATGCCAGCCTTGCTGGCAGGTAACAACCAAGTGAATCGTTAGATATAAACAATATTGTAAATTATTATTATTAGATTAGATAGATGGATAGATAAAAAAAATCGTACAAAATATACTTAAACTGAAGTAACATTCAAAGAGAGAGAGAGAGAGAGAGAGAGAGAGAGAGAGAGAGAGAGAGAGAGAGGAGAGGAGATGTGAGGGAAGGAAGAGGAAGGGGGTGGAAGTGGGGGTGGAGGGAGAGGGTAGGCAAATTTTTTTATACTGTTGTGTCATATCCATTTCTGGCTAATCGAGCCTTTTGCCTCTTCGTACAGGACAAGTGTCTATTCTTTATAATTAGTGATTCATGATACTCTTATAAATTACGGTACTGGTGTAGTACATTATAGCAAAATCTCGTACTTATACGAATCTTAGTTACAGAGAAATAGGTTAGAGAATTCGCGAACACTTTTACCGAGCTCATTTTACGAAGCAATGCTCAACGAGTATTCAGTTCTCAATGTAATTATTAACAGGAACAATAATTATGTGAGTATATTATATTTAACAGTAGTATCTTTATTTCATACCATAGTGATTATGATCCCTATTGGCTAATCCTACAATAAATGATAAATGAATCATGGTATTGTTTTACTCAACTCGAAACAGTCTGAATCCCAACGGAGGTAAGGTCGTCAGCAGAATTTTTAAATGGGTTAGACTTCATAACCACTCACCATGAATCGAAGGGACACAAATCTGGTGCTGCGAGGACGAATTGTCACTTTACGCGACAATGGTTTCTCGATACGAGCCATTGCACGTGATGTTGGTGTCCCCCACCACGGTACAGTTGTGGATAAGAAGGTGGGAGGAGAGTGGGAACTTGAACGACTTGCGTAAGTTGTTTATGCTGAATGATTGGTGGATATGTTACATTGTTCATGGTTATTTAATCTTGCTTATTTGATATGAAAGTTTCTTTCTTAAATGTATTTCGTCTCGCTATTATAATTTTGGTTAGACTACAGATATCAACAGCCATTCCAACACCATAGTAATATTTCAGGTGCACCTCCATAATTCCACACCGTGGGTGGTTGGCCCTTGCCGACCTCAACCATGAACAAAGTTAGATAGTTGATTGAGTTGTCTCGGTAAAATTAAGCCTATAAGAGCATTTTATTTGTGCCCACCCCGTCACAGTCATTGTGTGTCTTTTGATAGCTATAGTTTATTTATTAAATGTCATTTCAGTGATGGCTCAGGAATGATTTACAGTTTTAATAACCAACCAAATTGAGAATATTATGGATATATGTAATCTCGTTCTATTTGATATGCTTTTGAAACCAAAAATATACAGCCATGTTTACTAAATTATGATGAATCCATCGAGTACAAAATTCGAAGAATCTAGAATTGATTGCGATGTTATATAAATTATAAGTTGAACATTTAAGATAATATGTTCTCTTAGCTAGGCCAGGTGGTCCACAGAAAACCACCCCAGCTGAGGATGACGCCATTATCAGGGCCGCTCGAGAGCAACCCTTAACCAACGCCGAGGCCATTCATGAAGACCTTGGATTAGAAGTGTCATCGATGACAGTACGACGCAGACTCCATGCTGCTGGGATTCATCACAGAACCCCAGCGACGAAGGAGCTCTTGACGGAGCGACATAAGGCGGGAAGGCTTGATTTTGCCCAACGTCATGCTGGTAAAGGTTTGGACTTTTGGGGCAGGGTCATCTTTTCTAACGAGAAGTGCTTCTCGTCCACATCACATGGGAAGCTGCATTGTTGGCGAGCAAATAGAACTCGGTATGATAAGGAAAATCGTTACTTGCATCAATTATCAATTGCATTCTTCTTTATATTAATTATTAATCTTCAGATTTTGTTCCACGGATGTGGACTGTCAAAATATACAAAGGGAGTTAACTAAATAAGAGTGCTATTTCTGAGATAAATATTAGGTAAGGGACAGTGGCATCATTTGCTCTTTTTCCTCAAATATATATATAAATAAAATATTACACAATAGAATTCTTTCAGTGTCGTTCATCACTGAGAATTTAAATTCTCCAAAGATATATATATAATATATATATATATATATATATATATATATATATATATATATATATATATATATATATATATATGATTATATTATACACCTCCATTTTTTTCTCTGATATGAACCCCGTAACATCGTTGAGGTGGTTCGATCTGGTCACGTCACCTGCAACGTATGGGGCTGAGTGTGTCTGCATAGTATGGGTGATGTGTTCCGTATCGAGGGACGATTCACAGCAGCTAAGTATGTTGAGCTGCTGCAAACCTCCTTCTTGCCTTCGTTACGAGAAAGGAATTTTCCCTTTTCCCTTCCCACCGGAGGGCCCATCCTTTTCACATGCTCACGTTGTTCAAGAGTGGTTTGCCAGACAGGATAACCTGCTTCTTCTTGAATGGCCCGAGCAAAGGAGTAGATATGAATGTGATTGAACACGTGTGGGACCAGATGGTGAACACATGGAAAATGGAACATGAGAGAACAACACAGCAACTCATGGCTCACATCAACTATCAGTGGAAAATTTGTAGACGAGACCGCAGCAAATTTTCAACCTTGTTCATTCGATGCCTGACAGATTGAGGGAAGAGACTGAGAGAGAGGGTGGATGGTCAAGGTATTAGATTGTAAAATATAAATGTTATATTTTTTTTTAGGACCTAAAATGTTCTCATTTTGTTCTCACTAGTTATTTGATTATATGTTTTAATAAACATAATTCACAACAAGTTTTATTATAACCATGATATTCTTGATATAATGTTCGAAGTATCTAAAAAAAAATGGCATAATGCCTCCATACAATATTGAGAGTATTGCAGTAAACTTTCCTACTTACTCAGGCCCCACATGTTTTTGATGTCTTCCTAATCACCGTTTCTTGTTAACAGCATTGAATTATAGAACTGAATGACTCGCTGAGCACTGTTATCATACAGTGAGGTCGGTAGCAGTATTGGCAAATTGCCTTAAGGCCCGTCCACACGGCCGAGGTTTGCTCGACGAACTTTGTTCGATGTGACGTCAGAAGCGGAGAAAACGCGGTAAAGTTCTGACTTTTCCCGCTGTTTCTCTGCTCCTGACGTCACATCGGACAAAGTTCGTCGACCAAAGCTCGACCGTGTGGACGGGGCCTCCTTACCTGTATACTTTGTTCTCTGTGGTGTAGCCGATACTTCGCCACTTATTTTCGCTTATTAGCTTCTTGAAGTCTATTAAAATAGTTTCCATTATTTGAAATGTAATGCTTTATATCCTACTGATATTTTCAATGTATCTTTGGTGTAAAACCTAAGTTATACGAGCAAGAGTAAAAATGTGGCATATTTTTTGGCCGTCGTTGACGTTTCTGAGTATAGGGGTCATATGCTCTGTGGGACATTTTAAAAGGTAACTGTCAATTCAGTAAATGATACTCTCTTTATGTCAGCCACTATAAGGAAAGCCCAAATGACTTCACCTATCACCTGAGGTCAACGAAATATATAGTCTATAATATATCAGTGCATACATAATTTTAGAAAAAAAACAACAGTTAACCCTTAAAATATCAACCTCGTCATATGACGTGTTGCAGAAGTCGTCCCACACATGTTGTTTACGTCATGTGACGTTCTCAAGTTTTTAATTTTGTGCGCCTTCATAGCTTATTGTATTGATATTGGTTCTGTACTACTTAGTGACTTATTAGGTGTCTTGCTGGCCGTTTGCACTGCTCGTCTTCCATTTGTATGAACTGTGCGGGGGAGGGGAGGAAAGGGTGGCCTAGGAGGTTGTCAGAAACGTCAAACCAGCTAATCCTGTGTGGCAAAGGATTAGTGGCGATAATTTTTTGCCGCACACCTTCGATTTTAATGATAGTATATCAGGAATAAAGTTTTTTTATTCTATTTTTAATAATTTTATAATGGAACTGACTGTAGAGAGATCCAATCGTTAATTTCATGTTATGAATGGGGTAGTAATATCAAATAAGCGAACACTAAAGGGAAACAAGAGTTCATGACATTACAGTATCAGAGATGAGAAATTTCTTTGCTTTGGTTATGATTATGGGTATTGTCAGGAAGGGCAATCTTCAATATTATTGGGTCACTGATCCTCTCCTGAATACACTAATGACATATCAGAACTGCATACTGAGCGCAGGGTTTTTTCTTATCACTAAGTTAGCTAGTATAGCTGAGAGAGAGAGAGAGAGAGAGGAGATGAGAGAGAGAGGAGAGAGAGAGAGAGAGGAAACGCACTGCAACCAATGCTGTAAACTTGGCTTACGTGATAAGGTTAAAATATCCTGTTATTTTCGGCAATACCAATATAACTTTAAAATGTTGATCAATTTTAAGTATTGTGTAATGAATATGACCGATATATAATAATAGACACGGTTGTAAGATAACGTCTTGGCCGAAAGTTTAATGGAACCTTAATAAACAAACTTATATTACAAGTGAGACAACAATCTTCATTACAACGATATAAACTGCTCAGATTTTTTTTACTCCGTGTGTGTGTGTGTGTGTCTTTCTCCAACCATTCCTAATAACTCCGCCCACCAAACGAACTCCAGAACTTATTGGTGGAACTCTTGTTAGCAAAGAAGGGGTTCTCCCCCCCATCTCCCTCAGTAAACACTGTTACCATGTAATTTTTCGAAGTCTCGCAAGGGTGTACCAGGGAAACCTGTGTCCAACTGTACGTACATATATTGGTGGATGAGCATTGCCCACTTCCTTTCTCACCTTCTATTATTTACACGATAACAGACCAAATCAAAGCTATTTTCAATTGTTACTTCTGCCAGAGTTGATCAAATGAAAAAGATGATGTTTTCTGATTCAGAGAACTTGCAAGTGTTAAATGGAAATAAAAAAATTGAATTTTGGGAATAAAAAACTATACACAAAAGCCACAAGACTCAAAGGAGGAAAATTTTCACCACAAAGCTCAACACAGACCGAATACTGGATAAGCTTACCTGGAACGCAGCAAACGCACATCTCTCCACCACACCACTCAGGAACTATATTTCCAGAACAGGTGTCAGGACTCGTGCAATAACCATTTACATTTAGGCATTCTGGATTTGGGAAACAATCTGAAACAAACAATTCCACTTTTAATGTGTTATCGTCTAGAAGAAGGGAATGTATGCTGTAGATAGATTTAAAGCTTTAAATTAATTAATGGAAGAAAGGACAGTCACACAGGCCTAATAAAATGAATTTTCACTTTTAGAGTTCTATTTAATAGTCCAGTGAAAGTAGGGCAGTTTATTCTTCATGTATTAGAGCTTAAGGAAAAAATTGCAGTGATACCATATGAATCTGACCCTCTTCAGAGAGAGAGAGAGAGAGAGAGAGAGAGAGAGAGAGAGAGAGAGAGAGAGAGAGAGGGTGGGGGGTGGGAGGGACATTTTCTTTTTTTGTTATTAGGACACAAGACACACTGGTGTACTTACTGTTTTCAATTAATAGTGTACTCACTGTTTTCAATTATCATCCATTGACTCTATGAAAAAAACATAATTATTTCATGACACACTGATGAATGACAAAATGAAAATGACTCATTGCATTAAGAAATATATATACGTAAAACAATACATACAAGAAAATTCTGACAAAAAACATTTTTATTTGATACTTCAGTAAAAAACACATCAATTAATGAAAAAAATGGTCTATTTGTTAATTCAGAAAACGTGGAAGTGTTGAATGAAAAAAGTATTCTGGAATTTGGGAAAAAATCTAGACACAAACTCCACAAGAATCAAAGGAACAAAACTGCTTACCTCAAAAGATCAACACTGACAGTGTTGAATCAATTTACCTTGAATGCAGCATACGCAGTCCTCTCCATCACACCACTCGGGGACATATTTTCCATAACAGCTCTCAGGGCTCGAGCAATAGCCATATGCTTCTTGGCACTGCTGAGTTGAAGGACAAACTGAAGGAAACAGTTCCATTTTTAGTGTCTTGGTTAATGTCTTGAATTTGGGTTAAATATATGTTGCAGATAGATTTAAGGCTCTCAATCAAGCACTGGAATGCAGAATAGGTACACAGGTCTAATCAAATGAACTTCACCTTATGAAGTTTTATTTAATAGTTCAGTGAAAGTCCAGTACTATTAGAAATTAATGAAAATTCAAGTGTTACTCTATGAATATGATCCATTACATTAGAAAGAATTAATAAAATAAAATCAACAAAAACCATGACGCTCCTTGCCAATCATATTTATTGGTAATTTCTAATAAAACTGATCATGTTTATTTCTGGTAGGATTCCCAGTATGTTCAGACAGAGTGATAATACTTATGAAAATGCAGTCTTTGTGATCCCATGACTTTATACAAAATGATCTGTTATGCTCATCAATTTTCAGTTTGTTCTTCTTCTTCTTCTTCTTCTTCTTCTTCTTCTTCTCTTCGAGAGAGAGAGAGAGGAGAGACGAGAGAGAGAGAGAGAGAGAGAGATAGAGAGAGAGAGAGAGAGAGTGGATTGACTTTTTTTTTTTTTGGGGGGGGGGTGGGGGGGGGGGGGGGGGGGGGGTGGGGGGGGGGGGGGGGGGGGGGGGGGGGACACAAGACAGACTTACCAGTGTAAGCTGGTGAACTTCCTGTTTTAAATTAATATCCTTTGATTAACTGAAAACAATACAATTATTTTCTGACACCTGATTATTGATGAAAATACAAATGAGTGCCAAGATCGACAAGACTTATTGCATAAAGAAATACATATAAAATTATGATAAAATAAAAAGGTGAGGTACCCTAACATTTAATTGTTCATGAAGCATTATGCATATGCTTTGTAACTGTCTAAAATTTCCAGTGGGATTCCAAATTAGGTAAAATGACCTATTTGGAATTGTGATGTTTACAATACTATGTTCTGCAGCTAAATATTCATGGCAAGCGAATCACATTACTATTTCTGAATTTAATAATTTTATTTGTTTATGAAAATGTCAATTCATATTCCATCCCTATTCTTGATGACAGTTAATGTTGTTTATTGAAATATCAAATCAGAACTATTTTTAATTCTTACTTCTGCAAGAACAGATCAAATTAAAAAAGAAAGGGTTTTTGTAAGATTAAAAAACTTACAAGTGTTAAGTGAAGAAAGGAATATTGCGATTTTGAGAAACAAACACTAGAGCCAAAATCCACAAGACTCAAAGGAACAAAATTGTTCACCTCACACGCTCAAAACAGATGAAGTGCTGGATCAGCTTACCTGGAGCACAGCAAATGCAGCTCTCTCCTTCACACCACTCAGGAACTATTTTCTCATAGCAGTTCTCCGGAATTGTGCAATAGCCATAATTATCTATGCAGAGCTGAGTTGTAGGACAAACTGAAAGGAACAGTTCCATTTTTAGTGTTTATTATGGTCTTAAATCTGAGGGGAATGAATGTCTGGCAGATGAAAAGAGGGGCAAAGATTAATGATATGTTTAAAGTGCCAATGTAATGTTAAGTGAAGTCACATATCACTTGTGCGTTTGTTTGTACTCGTGTTGCAGGCCTACTAGCTCGGGGCACTTGTGAAAGACTCATTCTTTTAGGTCAACGCTAAGAGGTTAAGCGGTATACTCCGAGTGTCGGGAGAGAAAGCCCCATTGTAAAGATAGGACATATTCTATAAAAACTTAGAAAAACTGTTACCTTTTGAAAAGAGAGAGAAGTGTGAAATACTCTCTTTACATGAATACTTTGAAAAGAGTGATGTGTGGGACTAACACGAGACATAGTGACAATTTGGGTTTGGGAGTGAAACCTTAGTCAGGAGGGTAGAATGTTATCTTACTGGTTTCTTTATGGGCAGATTTAGCTTTTCATGCCATTATGACTTGTTAATCATTTTGTTCTATTTTATAACCAACTGCTTTGGGAAATAAATAGTATATTTTTGTATTTACGCAGTCTTAATAAGCCTAGTGACATGGTTGCAGACAGGGCACCATTGGCAACAGGTAAGAGTTCCCAGTTTGTGTAGTTTAGTGAATAAGGCAGGGGGTTTACAGTGGTGGCAGCGGGTTTAAAAGGCTTTTTATATATTTTATAAGCTATAGGTACGCTCCGAAGGGATGGGTGACCAGTTAGAAATAGCGGGTCTCTTCTTTTTTTTGGTAGGAAAAAGGGGTTATTAATCATGTCACAGGCAACTCGGGGCTCTTTTTGCTGATTCAATATGTTCGACAGAGAGAAGCTATTCCTCTCCCAAGCTAAGTCAGTTTCAATTTCTTGAGGTTACGGAATAAAGGTGTTTCAAAACGTGAAGAGGAAAAGTTTAATTTTCGGCATAGTATTAAAGTGTTTCGTAGTTCGCGCATATTTGCTGTGTGTATAATGAATTCGGTTCCCGGTCGTATGAAGACATGAGTGTATTTTCGAGTTTTTTCTTTCTTATTTTCTTCTTTTTATCTTTTGTGTATTTTTTTACCCTTTTATTGTTGTTCATGTTCCTTGTATTTGTTTGTGGTGAATTTACTTGAGCGGAATTTTTGTTGCGAGTCACGCCAGAGAGAGAGAGAGAGAGAGAGAGAGAGAGAGAGAGAGAGAGAGAGAGAGAGAGAGAGAGAGAGAGAACTGGGAACGAGGCACGTTTGCCGAGGCGAATTGATTGGCAAACATCTTTTCTATCCCCTCCTTATTTTTCTTTTGTTTTTGTCATTTTCGTGGGATTGTTATTGTGACTGGGCGGTGGGGGGGGGCGCACTTGCCTATTGTTATCCATTATTGGGAGAAAATTTGTGTTGATTTTTCTTGATTGGGTTTAGTGTATATAAATACATTGATGTTATTGGGATTGGGGAAGCTTATTGAACAAAATAGCCTTCGGAAACAGGGTAAAATAGCAGATACTAAGTCCCTATGACGCTACTACATTATGTGACGAACATTAGTGCTGGCGTTAACCCATTCAAAGGGATTGTAGATGGCGTACTGTCACAGCCTGTAAATATCTTCATAGAAGGAGTTAATAACTATTTAGCGGGAAAGAATATAGTAGAAGATGTATAGAGGCATTTAGAGAGGCGAAAGCTTTGCTAGATTTCAATAAGGGAGACCTCAGTCACAGGTCAAGGAGTTTCCAATTTACAAAATGTCGTACCTGGACAGACTTGCAAGCATTTTTTAAAACAGCATATGGCTCAAAGGAACACGGAGATATGGTGAGAGACCTTCGGGGTCTTTATAAACTACGGAAAGGCACTAATAGCCTTGTAGAACATAGTTCAAAGCTGTTTGACGCAGTGGCAGATTGGGTAGGAAAATTTAAAACATCTAAATGAGTTACAAGGGATAATCTCCCTATAAATAATGTTGATAAACTGATCTATTTTTCCATGCTCTTACATGAGGTACCCGATGCAATAGTGGATAGCTTTGATGAAAAGATTGAGCCTACCTCAGACGAAGAGTTACTTTATACCCAAATAGATAAACACAGGTCTAAATGTCCCACTGTAGATAGCACAATTTATAACGGGACAGGCCCGAGGGATAAAGTACAGACAGACACAGAACTTTCTCCTCATCGTCTGTGCGCAAAGTTGAGTATGACAAAAGATCGATCGATCAAAAGCAACAGCAGTTGCGCTGTTTCAACTGCAATAAACCAGGACATCCAAAGAAATTGTGTAGGGTTAAATATTGTGGAATGTGTAAAAGTACTGATCATTATTGGCAGTCTTGTCCATCTCAGATACGGAGAGATGCGAGGCCTACACATCAAGGTTCTGGTAATTATAATGTGAGAACTCCCCAGGCAGGTCAAACCAGAGGGCAAAGGGATCGGCGAAATTTTTGGAAGCCAAATCAACAAAAAGGGTGCAGGTGATAGGTAAATACCATTGTGGTCTCGTGGGGGACGCCCCAGAGCCCAAACCTATAGTCTATGGAACAGTAGGGGATGTGGATATCCCGGTTTTTATAGACTCAGGGGCTTCAATTAATCTAATGGACTATAATTTGTATCAATCCATGTTTTCCAATTACCCTTTGCAGCCCTCAACGGAGACGGTGTGTGATGTGCAAGCCCATAGATTAAATACCCTGGGTTGTGTTCAAATACAGTTTACTCTCGGTGACAGAGTGTTAACAGAACCATTTTTGGTAATAAAAGGAATTGCGTTGGGCAATAAACTTTTGCTGGGTCATCCTGCTTGAAGAAGACACAAGATTTCAATCCATGCGGGTGCTAATGGGATAACAGTCGGAATGCTGGGTTATTTCCTACCATATGAGGATGTGAATAGAATGGAGGACATGGAGGTTAATGAAAGAGGAGAGGTACTCAGTGGTATTAATGGTGGTGATACGAGTGTTATGGTGAAAGGTAACATTAAAACACACGTTGGTGATATGGGAAATGATTACGGGGGTTCTATCAGAGTTCACAGTGGTAACAATGATAACAATGGTGGTGATGATACTAATATGGATGTTATTTCTGATACTAACAATGCTGGGGATGATACTGAGGGTGGTAATTTGTATGGGGTGGTGGAAAGGGGAGGTACTAACCACAAATATAGAGGTGTTTTATTTGAAGATATTACGTTACTACCAGGTTTGAAGACTATGGTAAACGTTAAATTGAAGGAAATGAGAAACCCACAGATGTGTGTGTTATTGAAAATAGCGAAAAGCTCAGAGGGGTTGTTAGCACGGCATCGGTGATCAGTGTATCCAAGGATGGGCTTACGTGGTTAGAGTTGTTAAACTGTAATGATACAGTTAGGAGATACCAGAAAAACACATATATATTGGATTTCCAAGATTGGAATTGTGATAGTGGTTCAGTGGCTAACGTAGAGGGGAAACCTGAGTTTTCGGAGGCAGAAATGCAATCAAGGAAACGAACATTCAGAGAACACTTAGCTAATGCGGATTATAGCGAACACGTTGAAGCGATAAGCGGACTCTTGGCAGAATTTGAGGATACGGTAGCCTTACAAGGTGATAAATTGGGGTTGACTAATGTGTTAGAGCATAAGGTAAATTTGGAGAGTAACACAAAACCTATTTATATTCCTGCATATCGCATACCTTTCAAAATCAGAGAACATGTAGAGAAAGTGGTTAATAGATGGGAACAAGAAGGAATCATTAGACCCAGGGTGTCTCCTTACAACTTTCACTTGTTATAGGTGCCTAAGAAAGACGGTTCGGTCCGTGTATGCGTTGATTTTAGACGTTTAAATGAAAAAACAATCCCTGACCGCTACCCAGTCACGTGCAACCAGATCTTTCTGTTGAAATTGGGGGACATAATATTTATAGCTCAACTGATTTGGCGCAGGGTTTCTTACAGGTCCCTCTTAGCGAGAGTAGCAAGGAATATACCGCCTTTTCAGTGCCCAAGGGACACTATGGATATACGCGAATGCCTTTCGGTTTATCGGGCAGTTCGATGACTTTTACCAGGTTGGTGAACACAGTTTTGCACGGGTTATTGGGCAAAAATGTTTTTGTGTATATGGATCACATCCTGATCGCAATGGACACGATCGTGCAACACCTGGAAGTGCTTACAGAAGTACTTAGGAGGCTTAGATTAGCAGGGTTGAAAATCAAGCTAACCAAGTGCTCATTCTTGAAAAAGCAGATCACATATCTATCTAGGTCACGTCACATCTAAGGAAGGGGTTAGAGTAAATGACGATAAAGTCAAAGCAATAGCGAATTTTCGCACCCCCAGATCAAAGAAAGAGATTAAGTCATTCCTGGGTATCGCCGGTTTCTTTAGATTTGTAAAAGGGTTCTCTAACATACCAGTTCCCTTAACTGATGTGTTGTGGGAAGACGTTCAATTTCAATGGAAGGAAACCCAGGGGGAGAGTTTTCAAAAGCTCAAAGACGAGCTAATGAATCCCCTGGTTTTGAAGTTTCCAGATTTTAAGGAACCTTTTACATTAGTGACTGATGCAAGCCAGGAAGGTATAGGTGCTTGCCTCATGCAAAAGTTCGATGGGAAATTTCATCCTATACCTTTTTATAGCAGGAAGTTCAGGACAAAGGGCAGCAATGAGAAGTCCATGGCCACCATAGATAAAGAAGTCTTTGCAATAGTGTCGAGCTTAGTTCATTTTAAAATGTTACTGATGGGGAATAAAGTAGAAGTTCTTACAGACCACAAACCATTACTCGATCTTTTTAATAAACCCGATTTGTCGCCCAAAAGAGCTCGATGGTTTTTAACTATCAGAGATTTTGATGCAAAGCTCAAATATATAGAGGGCAAATTTAATGTTGCTGATGCTCTCAGCAGGAGTTTTCATGACATGGAAGGTTTCCAAGTCACGCAGGTCACTAGCGAAACCATACAATGGGATATACCTCTCATAGAGCGAAGGCAAGATGAAGACGAGATTTTAGCAGATGCAAAAGCGTTTTTAAGAGGAAACGTTATAACTTGCCTTTTTCAGGTTTGGAGTTAGAAGGTAATCTATTGGTTAGGAAAATTAAATATAAGTTGAGAACCAGTGAAAGTAAAGGAGATACGACACAGATCGTAATTCCGAAAGTCCTAATTCCAGTGGTTTAGATATAGTTCACTGCAGGTTCGGTAGTCCTCACTTGGGAATAGAAAAAACGTATGATGAGGTTCGTGCTAAATACATTTGGAAATATACGTGGAAAGATGCGGAAAATTTTGTAAGGAATTGTGCGGTGTGCAACGCATGTAAGCCGCTAGGACAACGTCATGCAAATTAGGAACGTATCCTATACCGAGTAGACCTTTTCAGAGAATACATATAGATATCTTAGGGAATTTTTGTGAGTCTAGATATGCGAACAAGTACTAGTTAGTGATAATAGATGAACTTACAAGGATAGTAGAAATTTTCCCAATTAAGCATAAAACGGCCGAAGAAGTAGCCATAGCGTTTTTCAATGGTATCATTTGCAGATATGGTTCACCCGAAGTTCTATTAACCGACAATGGGAGGGAATTTGTGAACAAAACCTTGGAATGTTTAGCTGAAGTCATGGGGATACAGAAAGTAACAATTATTCCATACAGACCCGAGGCTAATGGGTTGTGCGAACGAGCAAACAGGAAAGTGCTCGAAGCGCTCTGGATAACTGTAGGTGGTAATGATAGGAATTGGGACAGATATAATAATGTTGTTAGACATAGCATTAATACTATGGTTAGTGATTCAGTTAAAATGTCCCCATTTGAAGCTTTGTTTGGTTATCCAGCGTGAGGCACATTTGATTTGCTAACTACGCCTCACCATGGGGAGGATACGGTTGAAGTGCTGATATCTACAGCGAGAGAGAGGCACGCATGTCTCAGCCGTAATCTCGAATCCACAACCAGAGATATGGTTCAGAAGAGTATTAGTAAATCATCTGATCCAAAGATCAATGTCGTAGGAAATGAGTTAAATTACAAACTAGGCTAACACATACTATCTCGAAATTGAAAAGAATTGGTTGTAGTGATTAATATATGGTCGCGCAATTGCATTTTTTTTTCCTTTTTTTTCTTGCTGTCTGTTTTTGTGATTTGGAGACAGAATGGCTTCACATTTATTTTTTCTCTCCTTTATTTTCTTCTACTGTTTTTTTCTTATTATGTGTAAATCTGCGGCGTTTTGGATTAAGATTTCGGGGTTAATATTTTTCGGCAAATTTTTGCTTTAGCTGAGAAACGGGATGGTCTTTTTGGCGTGGGGTCATTAATTAAATAGAGGAATTATTTTTTATAAAATCAACCGGGAAATGGTGTATTATTTAAAAGATGATTGATTTATATATAAAATAATTGAAAGATACGGTTAATAATCCTTTTGAGGGTGCGAACTTTTTCCCGTTTTTTTTTTTTTGGTTGGGGTATAATTTTTAAAAATTATGGGGAAATTGGAGGGGGAGTTTATCGTAGTTTTTTGTCCCGAATAGGTAATAATTTTTATATAATTGGACAGTATCATTTGGGAGACTTATGTTTTCTAGACAATCTTTGAACACCTTAGGCGTTCCATTTGTCCCTGGAGATGGTTCTCTGCGGGAGTGGTTTTGGGCTTACCGGGGAAGTTCAGTACAAAACATTTTTTTTTGAGAGTCACGAGTTTCTAGCGTCGCGAGT
The DNA here is from genome assembly GCF_015104395.2 of Macrobrachium nipponense. NCBI lineage: Eukaryota > Metazoa > Arthropoda > Malacostraca > Decapoda > Palaemonidae > Macrobrachium > Macrobrachium nipponense. Next base: position 72,141,080 of record NC_061090.1, on the reverse strand, counting down.
CTGAATATGCTGCAATGCGAAGCACCTGACGTGTTCACAGGTGGGTTTGTTTTTTTGCTAAGGTTGCTGTAAGGAGTCCGGTTGCGGATTTTTCCTTTGGAATTGATTACTCGGGGATTTGCACTGTTTTCGTAGATGCTGGTTATGGCATTACACGAGAACGTGTCATGTAAGGGGATTTTTTTTTCTGGTCTTTTCTGGCCGATAGGATTGCTGCAGTAGCAGATTCCGTAACGGTAAACATTCCGTTTTGGGAAAGATGTTGAATTATATATGTTTCTTTTCTCTTATGTGCGCTGTGTAATGGGGTGGGGAAAGTTCACTTATTGTTGTTGTATTATCTTATTCTTTTTTTTCTCCTTTTCCTTTCTTTTTCTTTTCTTACGAGAGAGGTTGTAATGAGGGTTAAGCTCTAAATAGCATTTTTCTTTTAGATAGAAGATATAATTTGTTGGGGAATGTGAGTTGGATAGAAGGGGTGTTCGGCATTATATTTTATGGAGGCTAGTTATATAAACCATAAAGGGATTTTTGCTGTTAGACTTTATGGGTTCTCTTTTGATAGCGTGTTTGTCAGGTATGGGATTATTTGTGAGGATTCAGTAGGTAAATATTATATTTGGTTTAGCGAGGATTTTTTAATATTTGATTAGTAGATTGAATATATTAATTAATGATGAATTTGTAGGGTAAAGCAAGACTTTAGTTATTTTATGGCCATGTAGACCTTTTAAATACGGACACACAATGACTTTGAAGAATTCCCAACTCTACGTGAGGATGGCAAGGGAGATGACTTCGTTCTACTGTACCAGAGGTTGAGTCAAGTCTACACATGAATGGCATTTTTGTGGACTGCCTTTGTAAAGGATGAGATGTTTTCGATATATCGTCTCAGGATAATTTCTGGGATAAATCAGTACTCTACAGTCTTCGATGAGGCGGGTGCAAGTAGCACTTGCATAGAATAACGGGGTGGTGACCACATTTCCTTCAGTAGAAAACGTCGAATCTACAGTTTCCCGACGAGAGGGTGTTGGATACACTCACGAGGGTCGCAGACACTGAATAATGGCGCGTGCTGAGTTGTTTCGAGTTGGTTTACGTACTCGACCTGCGTCTACAACAATTCGCTCGTCCTACAGAGATCCCAGCTGTTTGATGGTTCCTGCAGGGTTCTCTCGGATTTCTTCATGGTACTTAGTCGGCGTGTCTACAACTCGTCGATCAAGGTGTTTCATCAACACTTACATGGAAGCCATAAGGCGGTTCAAATCCCGCCTACAGTGGAGACCATTACAGTCCCGCTGCTGGAGGATAGTGGCGAGGATGAGCCTTTCTTTTTCGACGACCGTTATACTATACCAATAGTAATGATCATGTTAGTCGCTATACTGATCGCCATTTGTGTGCTTGGAGTTCTTAAACTTTATGCATTCGACGAAACACAATGGCTCCGGCAACAGAGGTGGCTCTAAGTCATGTGGTAAATTGATACATTGTGCATTAGTGCTGATATGGTGTGCAAAGGGAGTGCACTATTTTCTTTTCTTTTTTCGGCCAGCCTATGTATTTTACATATATTGTGAGACGCTTGTGTGTCTAGTGACTAAGCGAGAGCTAGCAATTTTGGGTGGCCGAGCTCCTCTGGCAGATGAAAAGAGGGGCAATGATTAATGATATGTTTAAAGTGCCAATGTAATGTTAAGTGAAGTCACATATCACTTCTTGCTTAGAGACAAGCCGTGGTGCAGTACAGCTCACTTGAAGAAAGGTATTTGTTGAGCACGCAATTTGACTCAGAGATCACTCACCCGGTCGTGAGGCACGTATGCTCGTTTGTACGCGTGTTGCAGGCCTACTAGCTCGGGGCACTTGTGAAAGACGCATTCTTTTAGGTCAACGCTAAGAGGTTAAACGGTATACTTCGAGTGTCGGCAGAGAACGCCCCATTGTAAATTCTATAAAAAAACTTAGAAAAACTGTTACCTTTTGAAAAGAGAGAGAAGTGTGAAATATTCTCTTTATGTGAATACTTGAGGGTAGAATGTTATCTTACTGGTTTCTTTATGGGCAGATTTAGCTTTTTATGCCATTATGACTTGTTAATCATTTTGTTCTATTTTATAACCAACTGCTTTGGGAAATAAATAGTATATTTTTGTATTTACACAGTCTTAATAAGCCTAGTGACATGGTTGAAGACAGGGCACTGTTGGCAACAGGTGAGAGTTCCCAGTTTGTGTAGTTTAGTGAATAAGGAAGGGGTTTGACAAATGTTATAAATAGATTTAAAGCTAAGAATTAATGAATGGAAAAAAGGACAGTTACACAGGCCTAACAAAATTAATTTTCTCCTTCTTCTTCTTCTTCTTCTTCTGAGAGAGAGAGAGAGAGAGAGAGAGAGAGAGAGAGAGAGAGAGAGAGAGAGAGAGAGAGGGTAGATTGACTTTTTTTTTTTTGGGGGGGGGACACAAGACAGACTTACCAGTGTAAGCTGGTGAACTTCCTGTTTTGAATTAATATCCTTTGATTAACTGAAAGCTATACAATTATTTTCTGACACCCTGATTATTGATGAAAATACAAATGAGTGCCAAGATCGACAAGACTTATTGCATAAAGAAATACATATAAAAATTATGATAAAATAAAAAAGGTGAAGTACCCTAACATTAAATTTTTCATGAAGCATTATTATGCAGATGCTTGTAACAGTCTAAAATTTTCCAGTTGGGATTCCAAATTAGGTAAAATGACCTATTTGGATTGTGATGTTTACAATACTATGTTCTGCAGCTAAATATTCCTGGCATGCGAATCACATTACTATTTCTGAATTTAATCATTTTATTTGTCCAAGGAAAATGTCAATTCATATTCCTCCCATATTCTTGATGACAATGTTTTTTATTGAAATATCATATCAAAACTATTTTTAACTGTTACTTCTGCAAGAAAACAGATCAAATGAAAAAAAAAAGTCTTTTTGTAATGTTAAAAAACTTGCAAGTGTTAAGTGAAGAAAGGAACACTGAGATTTTGAGAAACAAAAACAAGAGCCAAAATCCACAAGACTCAAATATATTTCCAGTGGGACAGCGGGTATTTTGACAAAGTATAATATATAAATAAATCAAGGTACGTATGCTGATGAAGAATGGTAATAGATGTGAAATTGTGGTCTTTGTTATCCCCATGATCTTAGAAAAATTACCTTTTTTGGTCAAGACAGATTTCCTGGTGGGAACTGGTGTACTTCCTGTTTTCCATTAATATCTATTGACTCATTGAAAACAACATAATTATTTCATGACACACTAATGACTGATCAAATTACAAATGAATGCCAACATGAAAATGACTAATTGCATTAAGAAATACATATAAAACTATACAAGAAAAACTCAAACTGAAACTATTTTCATTTGACACTTCTGTCGAATAGTGTTTACAAGGCTCTCCGAATTGTATTAATGTTGAAATGCAAGACATATCAAGGAGATAAAAACATGCTTCAATTTAATTTCTTCAGGTTTAGGAACATAAAAATGTACATAATTATCAGATCAGTGTCAATGTTTTTCACATCATTTATTGTAATTATACAATCACTTCTAAGTAAGGCATTCACGTTTAGATTTGGTGTTGCTAGTTTTCTGTTTCCTTATGCAATTTTGTATTGCTTGTTTTCTGTTTCATAATACAATTCTGGTATTCCTTGTTTTCTGTTTCTTCATGCAACTATGTAATTCCAGTACTGAGCAAACCATCTGGTAGAAAGTAATCATGGTGTATTTAAAACCCTAAAATCAATGGCAAGAATTGTGCAGAATAACAAAATTTATTGTAAGATTTTATTTTAGAATGTAAACACATTTGTGTATATGTATATGCGTATGTGTATTATATACACACATACATATTCGTTACTTGTGTAGTATTATATTTCATAAAAATAAGAAATTATATTTCAACTTTCAATAAACCTATAACCTGAAAACTTTAAAAGCTAAACATAGTAAGGAAGAATACTTGATAAACCTTAGGTTAACCTATTATTAAGTAAAAAAAGATAAGAAAAATTAAAAGACATTTAAAGTGACCTGTGACATTTGCAACCGGCAAGGTCATAGGACGTTTTCCTCGTTTCAGGGTGATACAAGAATGATTTACTGGTATAAGCAGGTGAATTTTTTATTTTGAATTATTACTCACTCTTGCAAGCAAAATAAGGTAATCATCTCTCGAAATGCTGAGGAATGATGGAAGCACATATTGATGTAAAAATGAACCTGACCCATTGCACCACAAAATATACTCTTAATGTAACAAGAAAACTAAGAGAGATATGTGCCCTCACATAATGTTGACATTTTCTAATTATATCTAAAACTATCCAGATTGATTTTGGATCCTTTGATGAAGAGGAAGAATAGATCAAGAAAAGCCAATCTCTGCAAAGGCACTGATCTCAAGATAAAATTACCTGGTTCTGTTCCTGACTTTCAGTCTTTTTTCATGATAATGTCAATGCACTCGGATATTCTTCATTTCGTTCATGATTTCTAGATTTAATCTATTATAATAAGAAAAAGGTCAATCATATTTCTTGTTCTTTATGGTGTAATGGTATTTACTGATATATATTAACACAGTTCTTATTTGATACTTGTGAAAAAAAAAAATTAAAAAGTGAATACTAGAATGTGAGATACAATAACCAGAATTTAAGTGCAGCAAAAGTTTTCTATACTAAAACCTGCACAAATCAAAGGAACAAACATTGTTTATCTTTTGACAATCAGCACAGATAGATTACTGGATGTGCTTTCCTGACAAACAGCAAAAGCAGTTTTCCCCTTTACACCATTTA
>NC_061090.1:72057637-72135704 GCF_015104395.2 Macrobrachium nipponense | reverse complement strand
TTATATCACTGTAAACTAAATATTTGAATACGTATTAGTAAATCCATTTTTTATCATAAAAATTGTATTTAATCATGAAAATAACATCAAAACACACTAATTAGTGAATATTTCTAGATGAAAAAGTCCGCAAATTGCCAAATTTCCCGTGAATACTCTATAGATAGGATCGACAGAAAAATCTGCGAATCTTGAGACCGTGAATCTTAAGACCGCGAATACAGAGGGTTGACTGTAACTGGAATAAAAAAAAAAAATTACAACTCATCTTGCAACAAGTTATTCATCAAACATAACACAGACACTTTGTGAAAATATTTAACCTTAACTCGAGGGATTGCAGATACTTTAATGAAGAAGAAGAATAAATAAAGAAAATGGTAGCCTTTATGATGGCATTTATATCAGATAAAACGACCTGTTTTTGTTACTGACCCTCAGTCTGTTCTGATCATAAAAAGTGAGCATGATCTAATGTTATTCAATTTGTTTATTTCTGAAGTGATTCTATCTGTGATATGGAAATGTCAATTCCAATTTCTTCTTTATTGTCGAGGGATAATATCAACCTTTACTGAAATATCAGTCAACAAATATTTTCATTCAATCAAATTCATATAACGGTCTTTGTAAGATCAGGAAAACTTGAAGGTGTCAAATGAAGAATGCAATATTGGAATCTGGGAAACAAAAAACAGAATTGGAGCACAGCAAAGTCTTTTGGACCAAAATCCACACAACTCGGAGAAACGAAAACTGTTCATCTTTTAACATTCAGCCCAGACTGATTGATGAATAGCTTACCTGGTGTGCAGCAAGCACAGTTCTTCCCATCACACAAATCTGGGAATGCTATACCATCACAGGTTTCATCGCAATTGCCATTCATTTGTAGGCAGGCATCTGTTATCTCGCACACTGAATGGAGCAGTTCCATTTTTAGTGTCTCCGGTAAAATAACGAAACTAGAGAGAAGTGCACATTATAAATGGATATACCTACGTAAATCTTGGAGCTTTTTTTTTTAATGCAGGACAGATGCAGGTTTATTCCAGACTTTCTATTTTGAATGTTTAGTACAAGTAGTTCATTGAAAGTAAGGCTGTTTACTCTTGAACTACTGGTGAGTAATAAAAATACACATCGATACCATTATAAATGAGACACATTATATTGGAAAGAATCCTTTTAAAAAGATTGATAACAAATATGATGCACCCTGATAATCATATTTATCCATAATACCTATTCATAGTGGGATTATTGATATTTTGAAGAAGAATTATGAAATAGAAATAAGATGGCAGCCTTTGTGATCTCCAGGATCACATATAAAAAACATCAGTTTACGTCAATAGTTTTCATTTTGTTTTCCGACTAGATGGTCAAAGTAATTAACTGCGAACAGTTTTCACTTTATTCAACCACCTCTGAATTACATCTGTATGCTTCATGAAAATTTTAACTTTCTTTGCAAGATATGGAAACTTGAAAGCACTGAAAGATGAGTGAAATAATAGAATGTGAGAAACAATACACCGAATTTAAGCACAGAAAAGTTATCTGCACCAAAATCCACATGACTCAAAAGGGACGCAAATTATTCACCTCAACAACACAGACTGAGTGCTGGGCAAGCTTACCTGGTGAGCTTATCTCTCCAACACACAAATGAAGAACACTCAAAATTGCAAATTACAGAACATGACTGTTTACAGAATTGGCAGATGGGTATAACTCACTTCATTTTCCACCCTCCATAACATTTGTTGCCTTGACCGCCAGAGGAAATGTGCTTAAAAATAAAACAACAGTAATACCCCGAACTTACACAATTCGATTTGCGCAAATTCACAAAAGCGCAAACATTTGTGAATTCCTCCAGAAACACTGCAAAACCCTTCAAAAGAGTATGTTTAATCTATAATGTAAATTTTTAAATATGATACAAAGGTAATTACAGCACCTACAGTTAGTGCATATACATACTTTTACAAGATGCAATACCCATTCACAAAGTTACTGCACTTTTCAAAGATGATATCACTTCAGAAACTTTCTTTAATTTCTGAAGTATGTATGAACTAGTATACTACAATTAGTATAAGTTTTCATGCTTTTAAGTGTAAAATCAGCATGGTGATTTTGTGTATGCCATTTATATTTGTTAAAATAATACAAAGGTAGTACGTACAGTAGTTCACAGTGTTTATCACGATATAAGACCTCCATGATCATCAACTATGAAAACATATCAAGAGACATAACAGATTGGTCGTTCTATGAAAATTACTTTTTTAACCTCAGAGAAAAGTACTGGTACAATCTGTATGTACTGTGTTACATAATTACTGCACATACAATTAATGTACTTTCAGAAGATATGATCCCATTCGCAATTTTTAAAGATGATTTCCCTCCAGAGTTTTACCTCATGTGACATATATATTTCTCTCTCTCTCTTTCTCTCTCTCTCTCTCTCTCTGTTTTGTTCATAGTTAGCCAATTTTACCTTTACCCTCTGCAAACATTATGCATGTACATACATGTTTTCTTTATTTTATTGAACTGTGTACCTTTGTTATGACAGACTTTTGAAGTTCACCTAGTGACCCAAAGAAAACTTTTACTGTGAAAAAGAAAATGGCATCCCATGAATTAGGGGTAATGTTAGTACAGTAATACACTGAACTTATGCAAGGTTAGGTTCCAGACCCCCTCATCGCAAGAGGAAGTTTCGCGCAAGTTTGGCATGGTCTCTAAAAATGCTAGTACGTAAATGCTTACTTCTAGAGTTTGAACTCTAAATATGACACTAATCATGCTCCCTAAGTATTAAGCTAACTTTTAAATGAAATTAAAGTTACTGTAATTTGATTTAAAAGTTAAATACGTTACCCTTAAAAAAAATACTGGTTGGTGTAAAAATAGTTACAGTAACTACCAGGTACATATGTATCCATAACCAATACTAAAGTTACCCCTAATCCATGGGATGCCATTTCCTTTTTCCCTCAGAGTAAATGAAGTTTTCTTTGCGCCACTAGATAAGTTTTGTAAGTCAGTTATAACGAAGGAACAAAATTCAATAAAATAAAGAAAACATGTATGTACATATGTAATGTTTGCAGAGGGTGAGGGTAAAATTCAATCAATTTAAAATCATGAACTAGTGTGAGGGCTAACTATGTATGAGAGAGAGAGAGAGAGAGAGAGAGAGAGAGAGAGAGAGAGAGAGAGAGAGAATACTACGTCATGTGAGGTAAAACTCTGGAGGGGTATCATCTTTAAAAAGTGCGAATGGGATCACATCTTCTGAAAGTACATTAACTGTAGTAGTATGTGCTGTAATTACGTAACATAGTACATACAGATTGATCATGGAGGTCTTATATAGTGACAAACACTGTGAAGGCAGTCCCCGGGTTATGACGGGCTCGGCTTTCGACGTTCCGAGGTTAAGGCGCTTTTCAATTATATTCATCAGAAATTATTTCCAGGGTTACGACGCCTACAACACTGATCTGGCAGATGAAATATGACAACAAAAATGCAAAGTATTCAATATTTGAAGTTATTTTATGAAAAATACAATAAGAATGCAGTTTACATAGTTTTCAATGCACCCAAAGCATTAAAAGTAAGGTTTTCTTAGGATTTTTTTCGATGTTCCGGCTTACGACGCGTCCAAGAACGGAACCCCCATCGTAACCCGGGGACTGCCTGTACTGCCTTTGTATATATTTTAAAAAATATAAATAGCATACACAGAATCTCTATACTGATTTGACACTTAAAAGCATGAAAACTTACACTAATTGTACTATACTAGTACCATGTACATACTTCAGAAATTAAACAGTTTCTGAAGGGATATCATCTTTGAAAAGTGCAGTAACTTTGTAAATGGGTATCACATCTTGTAAAAGTATGTATATGGACTAACTGTCGTGCTGTAATTACCTTTGTATCATATTTATGCATGTAAAATAAAAATAATAATAATACATTTTTAATAAAGATTTTTATATAGAAACGTTTTAAATCTTAACAATTTACAAAATAAGCATAAACACTTTTGCAGGGTTCAGGGTTTGCAAATGTTTGCCCTATTGTGAAGCACTCGCGTATGATAATTAGTTAGGTTCCAACGAAAAGTTTGCGCTGTTGTGAATTAGCCCAAATCAAATCGCGTAAGTTCGGGGTATTACGTACTGTATACGTATATAAATGGATACGTATGTACATAGTAGTAGTTACTGTATTTTTATGCCAACCAGTCATTTCTTTTTTAAGGGTAATGTATTTAACCCTTAAACGCCGAAGCCGTATTTCAGAAATCATCTATCGTATGCTGGCGGGGTTTGGGAGTGAGCGTCTAAGCGGAAAAGAAGTTTTTTTCAAAAAATCACAGCATAATTAGTTTTCAAGTTTAGGAGTTCATTTTTGGCTCCTTTTTTTCATTGCCTGACGTTTAGTATGCAACCATCAGAAATGAAAAAAAATATCATTATCATATATAAATATTGGAATATATGACAGTGCGAAAAAAAATTCATATATAATTGTATACAAATCGCGCTGTGAGCAAAACGGTTAAAGCTAACGAGTTCATTTTTTATTTGTTGTATTGTACACTAAATTGCAATCATTATGGTATATAACACATTGCAAAATGATCAAAGCAACACAGAGAAAATATTATCACAAAATGATGCATGAATTCGTAACGCGCGGACGGAAAATTTTTTTTTTTTTCAAAAATTCACCATAAATTGGAATATTGTGCTAGACTCCCAATTTGTTTCAAAATGAAGATAAATGATTGCATATTACTAGAATGTAAGAGTTTTAGCATACAATTGCATTTTTTTACCATTTTGGTAGAGTTAAATTTGACCGAATGTTTTTTATTTATCGTGCTTTATATGCAAATATTTCAAAAATTATAAAAGCTACGACCATGAATTATTTCTTTTTGTATTCTACATGAAATTGCGCACATTTTCTATATACAACTCTATGTAACGGCTAATATGAAACGGAGCAAATATTAAGACTATGTGACATAAACATTTCGGAGATTTGCGGCAGAGATTCCGCGCGCGGAGGGAAGGAAAATGTTTTTTTTCAAAAATTCACCATAAATCAAAATATTGTGCTAGAGACTTCCAATTTGTTTAAAAAAGAAGATAAATGATTGAATATTACTAGACTGAAAAAGTTTTTGCTTACAATTACGTTGTTCGACCATTTCGGTCGAGTCAAATTGACCGAACATCGATTTTTTTCTATTTATTGTGATTTATATGCCAATATTTCGATAATAAAAGCTACGACCATGAATTATTTTTTTTTATTCTACATGAAATTGCGCACATTTTCATATATACAATTCTATACTATAACATCTAATATGAAACTGTGCAGATATTACAAAGATACCGCGCACGGAGGGAAGGAAAATGTTTTTTCAAAAATTTACCATAAATCGGAATATTTTGCTAGAGACTTCCAATTTGTTTCAAAATGAAGATAAATGATTGAATATTACTAGACTGTAAGAGTTTTAGCTTACAATTGCATTTTTTGACCATTTCGGTTGAGTCAAAGTTGACCGAACGTCGATTTTTTTTCTATTTATCATGATTTATATGCAAATATTTAAAAAATGATAATAGCTACGACCATGAATTATTTTGTGTTGTATTCTAAATGAAATTTCGCACATTTTCATATATACAACTCTCTATAACGGCTAATATGAAACTGTGCAAATATTACGACAATGTGACGTAAGAATTTCGGAGATTTGCGGCAGAGATTCCGCTCACGGAGGGAAGGAAAAAGTTTTTTCAAATATTCACCATAAATCGAATTACTGTGCTAGAGACTTCCCATTTCTTTCAAAATTAAGATAAATGATTGAATATTCCTAGACTGTAAGAGTTTTAGCTTACAATTGCGTTTTTCGACCATTTCGGTTGAGTCAATGTTGACCGAACGTTGATTATTTTCTATTTATCGTGATTTTTATGCAAATATTTTGAAAATGATAAAGGCTACGACCATGAATTATTTTTTATATTCTACATGAAATTGCGCACATTTTCATATATACAACTCTATGTAACGGCTAATATGAAATGGTGCAAATATTACAACAATGTGACGTAAGCATTTCGGAGATTTGCGGCAGAGATTCCGCGCGCAGAGGGAAGGAAAAAGTATTTTTCAAAAATTCACCATAAATCGAAATACTGTGCTAGAGACTTCCAATTTGTTTCAAAATGAAGGTAAATGATTGAATATTACTATAATAATAGATTTTTTGCTTACCCAAAAATATCAATATACATACATATATATATATCCCTTAAAGGCCGAAGCGGTAAAATAAAAATTGTCTCCCGTGTGCAGGAGGTGTTTCGGAGTGAGCGCGGAAGCGGAAAAAATATTTTTTTCAAAAAATCACAGCGCACTTAGTTTTCAAGATTAAGAGTTCATTTTTGGCTCCTTTTTTTGTCATTACCTGAAGTTTAGTATGCAACCATCAGAAATGAAAAATATTATCATTATCATATATAAATAATGCGATATATGATAGCCCAAAAACGAAATTTCATATATAATTGTATTCAAATCGCGCTGCGCGCAAAACGATTACAGGTAACAAGATATTTATTTTTTCGTTGTAATGTACACTAAATTGCGATCATTTTGGTATATAACACATTGTAAAACGATAAAAGCAACACAGAGAAAATATTATCACAAAATAATGCATGAATTCGTAACACGCGGACGTAAACAAATATTTTTTTCAAAAATTCACCATAAATCAAAATATTGTCCTAGAGACTTCCAATTTCTTTCAAAATGAAGACAAATGATTGAATATTACTATACTGTAAGAGTATTAGCTTACAATTGCAGTTTTCGACCATATCTGACGAGTTAAAGTTGACCGAATGTTGAATTTTTTTATATCTTTTTTTATATGCAATTATTTCGGGAATTAGAAAAGCTGCAACCTTCAAATATTTTTCGTTTTATTCTACATGAAATTGCGCACATTTTCATATATAAAACTCTATGAAATGCCTAATATGAAACGGAGCAAATATTCCGAGAATGGGACGTACGCATTTCGGAGATTTGTGGCGGAGAATCCGCGCGCGGAGAGAAGGAAAGTTTTTTTTTAAATTCACCATAAATCGAAATATTGTGCTAGAGACTTCGAATTTGTTTCAAGATGAAGATAAATGACTGAATATTACTAGAATGTAAGAGTTTTAGCTTACAATTGCGTTTTTCGACCATTTTGGTAGAGTCAAAGTTGACCAAACGTGTTTTTTTTCTATTTATCGTGATTTATATGCAAATATTTCAAAAATGAGAAATGCTACAACCTTCAATTATTTTTTGTTGTATTCTACATGAAATTGCGCACATTTTCATATATAAAACTTTATGTAACGGCTAATTTAAAATGGTGCAAACATTACCACAATCGCACGTATGATTTTTTCGTAAGAGTTACCGCGCGGACGTAAAGAAAATTTTATTTTTTTCATAAATTCACCATAAATCGAAATATTGTGCTAGAGACTTCCAATTTGTTGCAAAATGAAGGTAAATGATTGAATATTACTAGAATATCTGGGGTTCCAGATAAACAGGACAAAGTCAAGACTCACTCCGGAGTCCAACTTTCAATGGCTGGGCATCCAATGGAATCTATCCTCCCATACTCTGTCGATTCCATCAGCCAAGAGGAAAGAAATAGCGAAGTCAGTGAAACAATTTCTAAAGTACAAATATGCTTCAAGGAGAAACCAGGAAAGAATCCTGGGTTCCCTCCAATTTGTCTCAGTGACAAACATCTTGATGAAAGCCAAACTGAAAGACTTAACCAGCATCTGGCGCTCGCGAGCAAATGTCAGATCCAGGGACAAGGTATCATCAATACCACAGATTCTACGGAATCGTCTGCACCCTTGGACAAAGTTAAAGAACCTGTCCATATCAGTACCCCTTCAGTTTCCCCCTCCGGGAATCACTATCCACACAGACGCTTCATTAAGCGGCTGGGGAGGATATTCTCAGTTTCAAAGAAAGTTTCAGGGAACATGGTCACCTCAGTTCCGCCAGCTTCACATAAATGTATTGGAAGCAATGGCAGTGTTCCTGACTCTGAAGAGGTTACGTCCGCCAAAGAACTCTCATATAAAGTTAGTTCTGGACAGCACAGTGGTAGTTCATTGTATAAACAGGGGAGGCTCCAAGTCAAGACACCTGAATCATGTCATGGTAGCCATCTTTTCCCTGGCGGACAAGTTCAGTTGGCACCTCTCCTCCACCCATCTGGCCGGAGTGAGAAACGTCATAGCAGATGCTCTATCCCGTTCAGTTCCTCTGGAGTCGGAATGGTCACTGGACAACAGTTCGTTCCAATGGATTCTCCGGAGGGTACCAGGCCTGCAAGTAGATCTGTTTGCATCTCAAATGAACCACAAACTTCCCTGTTATGTGGCTCCCAACCTGGACCCTCTGGCATATGCCACGGACGCCCTGTCCATAGATTGGAACAACTGGGAGAAGATTTATGTCTTTCCTCCGGTGAATCTTCTCCTGAAAGTACTGAACAAACTCAGGATGTTCAAGGGTCAGGTAGCTCTAGTAGCCCGGACTGGCCCGAAGAGCAACTGGTACCCCTTGATCCTGAAATTGGGTCTTCGTCCTCTTCGAATTCCCAATCCCAGACTCTCTCAGTCAGTACAAATGAAGACTGTGTTCGCTTCCTCAGGAATTCTCAAAACCATAACTTTATGGACTTCATGAAGTTTGCGGGCAAGAGAGATGCAAATATCGATCCACGAAATATCCTTTTCCTGGAATCGGATAAAAGAGATTCAACTTTAAGGCAGTATGATGCTGCAGTTAAAAAGTTGGCATCCTTCCTGAGGGAAGCAGACATTAAAATCATGACAATCAATTCGGCTATATCCTTTTTCAGATCCTTATTTGAAAAAGGGTTAGCAGCTATTACTATTACGACAAACAAGTCAGCCTTGAAGAAGATTTTTCAATTGGGTTTTAACATAGACTTAACAGATTCTTACTTTTCGTCTATTCCCAAGGCTTGTGCTAGACTTAGATCTTCAGTAAGGCCTACTTCAGTGTCATGGTTTTTAAATGATGTTCTTAAACTGGCTTCAGATACAAATAATACGACATGTTCATTTATAATGCTCTTAAGGAAAACATTGTTTTTATTAAGCTTGGCTTCAGGAGCTAGAATTTCAGAACTGTCGGCGTTATCCAGAGATGCGGGTCATGTAGAATTTCTTCCTTCAGGAGAAGTTCTGCTTTCTCCGGATCGCAGCTTTTTAGCAAAGAATGAGGATCCTTTGTTGAGGTGGGAACCATGGAAGGTTATACCCCTTCCCCAAGATCTTTCTCTTTGTCCAGTAACGACCTTACGAGCCTTTCTGTCCAGGACATCCTCATCCTCTTCGGGTCCTCTCTTTAGAAGAGAAAAAGGTGGTACTTTATCAATTAAAGGTATCAGGCAACAGATCCTATACTTTATTAAGCAAGCTAACCCTGAATCCTTCCCCAAGGCACACGATGTCAGGGCAGTAGCCACCTCAATCAATTACTTTCAACATATGAATTTTGATGATTTGAAAAAATATACTGGATGGAAATCGCCGACAGTATTTAAGCGTCACTACTTAAAGTCTTTGCAGCGGGTAACATAGTTTCCCCTGACTCTGCCTAGTAGTTTAGTTGAAGATCCAGATCTCCTTTCTACCTATCTCAGCCAACAGTTTGTCTAGCCTACCGTGTTCATCTACGTTTGCCCTGAGTCTTAGCTGCTCTTGTGATGGTTTAGTGGGTGTCCCTTATTTTTTTGCTAGGGTCACCCACAATTGATTGTACATAATGACTTTAGATGTGGTCCCTTATTTTTATGCTAGGGTGCCACATCCCATTAACAATGGTTATTGTATTGTTTATTAATATCTATGAAACTTATTTGGTGTGTCTTTAGTTTAAGTTTGTTCACACACAAGCTTTATTACAATTACTGATAATGTTTATTAATAATTACTTAATGTGTTTTAAACTATGATTGTCACACACATGTTTATTTCAATTCAACATATAACTGATGTAAGCCTTTGCATATATGTTAACTATAAGTTACTTTTAAGTATTGTTCTTTATCCAGATTGTATGAACAATTGTATAAATATTTTCTTACAATTATAGTATATAGCTGAATTTTAAGTTTTATTGAGACCTTCTTTATTTCAATCTTGTGCTAATTCTCTGGTACAATTTCGCGCAGCGACACGAACTGAGCCCAGAAAAAGGATTTTGACGTAGGAAAAATCTATTTCTGGGCGATTGGTTCGTGTCGCCCAGCGAAATCCCACCTCTTCCTAACCCTTCGCTCAAGATTGATTGCTAACTTCAGGATGGCCACCAGAGGCGCGGCAGTCACCTAAGCGTGGGTTGTAGTAGTAGTAGTTGCTGCCCCGTTCTGTGGGTCGGCTCTCTTCTTGTGGGATTTTGTTGTAGGAAATTTCTAATTGACAAGAAGTTCGTGGTAGTGGTCTCACTCGCCCTAGTGTTCATACCGACGCCCTCCTTGTGGGTGAGCGAGTCAGTTATTCTGACCTTTTCTTTATTTTGTTTATTCTCTGGTATTTGTTAGATCATTTACCTAGAAATAATGAATTAAAGGATTATTTCGCTGGGCGACACGAACCAATTGCCCAGAAATAGATTTTTCCTACGTCAAAATCCTTTTTTTATGACTTGATCAAGAGGATTTTTTGTTAGTTTTTTATAAGTCACATCATCATCCAGTAGGGCTTGCATACGTGATATGTCGTCAGCTTTATCTAAAATTACTATACTATTTGACTTATCAGCTTTTGTAATGTGGATAGTATTGTCCTTTTTAAGATCGGTCAAACTTTTCTTATAGCGAGCAGGGAAGTTACTTTCATGCTTAACATTGGCAGCTCCGTAAACAATACCTTTAATCATGTCAACATGATTTTGAGGAAGATCACAATATTTTTCAAATTTACTTAGGGATGACCCAATCATTAAAGCAGGTCTACTTGTTACAAAGAAAGATAAACCATATCCAAGCGCACTCACAACATTTTCACTTATTTGTTTACTAGATAAGTTAACAACACAATCTTGACGTGCACAATTAGTCCAATCACTCTCAAACCTGTATATGGAATTTTTTGAAAAACGCTACTTACCTAATATCATTCATATTCCTGTAAAGTGGTATCGTTACGTTGATGATTGTTTAGCTGTTCTTCCTGTCGGTATTGATGTAAATGATTTACTCTCCAAATTAAATAACCAGGTACCATCGATTAAGTTTACTCTAGAATTAGAAAAAGACAATTGCCTCCCTTTCTTAGACGTTTTGATACATAGAGAACCATTTCAATGTAAATTCAGTATTTATAGGAAACCGACTAACAACTTAACTTATGTTCATTTCTTCTCAGGCCACCATCTTAACATAAAAATATCAATTTTTTCCTCTATGTTTTTACGAGCATTGCGAATTGTCAGTCCACAATATTTGGATCAAGAAATTTAATACATAAGAAAAATAGGGAAAGATTTATGCTATCCTTCACATATATTAGACATTTGTTATAATAAAGCCCACAAAAAGTTTTATACTGTAAATAACACACAGAAAGAAAATTCTAAGAACATTCTCAGTTTGCCTTATTTTAACGGATTTGAAACCATTAATCCATTGTTAAAATCTTTTAACGCCAACCTTGTTTTTTCCTATAATAACACACTAAAAAGAATGTTAATAAAAAAAATGGCCCCAGAGAAAGCAACAACATAATATATAAAATTCCATGTATGGATTGTCCCTCATTCTATCTCGGACAGTCCAGCAAAGGCTTAGAAGTAAGGCTAAGCCAGCATAAATACTCTGTAAAAACTGGGCAAAAATCTAATGCATTATTCATTCATTCAAGTGAAAACAACCACCGAATTAATTGGATTGATAGTTCAGTAATTGCATGGTCAAGAGATGTCTTATCACGAAATCTTTTAGAATCTGCTTTAATACAACTTACTTTTCATTGTAATTTCAATGTTAGTTGTGGCCTTTTTCATTTAGACCCTTGTATTTGTAACATGTTTAAGAATGACCTCAAAGATATAATTACTGACTTAAATAAAAATCAGTTGCCTTAGAATTATTAAATTTTGTTGTAATGTATGTCTGTCATATTTTGTGAATATGGTTTTGTTTACCAAGTTCCGAATAGCTGTCACCTATAATCCTTTAATTGTCTGGAAATTGTATCTGAGATGATTGTCTTAAACCTTTAATTGCACCCATTGTTTATGCTTGTTTGGGAAGGTTTTCTTATCTTCCAGGTGTGTCGGATTCTGGTACTAATCCCTTTATAATCCCTATCTGTCAGTTATACGAACCTTTTCTTATTGTATTGTCTTTTCTCGTATTTATGTCAGATCTGCTCAGTAAAGGACTTTTAAAGTCGAAAGATCTTGCAGACCTCCTTCGTTTATTTTTCCTTCGTGGCATTTATCTTTATTTATGGATTTATCACGTTCCTAACTTTCGTGATTCAGTTATACATACGTATATATATATAATAATATATATAATATATATAGATATATTATATATATATATATATATAATATTATATATATATTACTACTTTCAAAATGCACGTTTCCCCTCTTTGAAATGTCATGTAGATTATGCAACATTTTTTCAGATTCCTAGATAGCTTAGAATAGGATGTTTTAAAATGTGTGTTCAGATTTCGCATTACGTGTTATAAAAGAATATATATATAACGCAAAAAGAGAGAGATCTCCGTTTGCTTCCCTAATCTGTCAACACGTTTGATAGCGAGCTCGACTCTTGCGTTGTCATCAAAACATGTCAATTTTAATTGTCGCCCAGCCTCCGTCTCGATCGAGTAGAGTATGTTTTTTTTTTTTTTTAACAGACTCGTCTTGTACGTGTATGTCTTTGTCAAGTCCCACGTGGGACTTGCACATTTTGTATGTGAGATTGCATCAGTTTCGAAGATTCGAGAAGCTTTCGTGCCAAGAACGTTTTGTATCATCTGCCTAGCCCAGTTTCCATAAAGGAAGAGATTTCATTCGATCATAGAACCTCGAGGCAGTTAGATCTCTCTCTCTCTCGCTCTCTCTCTCTCTCTCTCTCTCTCTCTCTCTCTCTCTCTCTCTCTCACTCGAAATCATTGAGATTATATTAACGTAACGTAAATTGGTCACTCGTAACTTAGAATTTTATATTTGATATTTCTAAGAATTTATTTAGTATTATTTAATTTCTTTTGTGGAATCTGAACAAACATTTCGTAACGGCGCCTGGTTTTTGTGAGTGTGAATCAAGACTGCAGCAAATTAAGTAGTTGGTATACCAAAAAGGTAAAGTGTTATATTTTTATTAGTTGCAACTAATAACGGTTAGGTAATAACTAATAACGGTTAGGTAATAACTAATAACTAAAAGTTAATGGGAAAAGTGTTTGGTTAACTAATAACGGATAGGAATTGTGTTTAGCTAATAATGGATAGAAAGTGTGGTTAACTAATAACGGATAGGAATTGTGTTTAGCTAATAATGGATAGAAAGTGTGGTTAACTAATAACAGGTGTTTACGAAGGTTTGGTAAAAACTGATGTTTATAATGTTTTGAGTGGAAAAGATTTACACTTTTACACATTGCTGATTTTTTTTGTGTTTGTGTTTGTTCCATTGTTTGTGCACTATTTCATTTTCTTATTGAAGTGTGTCTTTATATTTTATATTTTCATTTGCATTCACAATTTAATTGACTTAGTTATTTTCATTGCTTTATCATTGCACATTTAATTAAATTTAACACTTGTGAATTAATTTGCATTTACTTAGAATTCTTTTCAAGATTTATTATTGTTTAGTACTTGTGAATTAATTTCAAATTTTCAATTATTGCCTAACACTTTTGAATTTCAATTGAATTAATTTTCTTGAGTTTTGTGATAAATTAATTTTGATTTAATTTTACTTAATTTGATTCAAGAATTAATTAAACTTTACTTTGTTTTCAAGTAACAGTGATTTTCCCTGATATTGTGAATTTCACTTATAAATTTTGAATTTAATAATAAATTTTTGTATTTAAAATTTTTATACGTGTTTTCTTTATCTTACACCAGTATAAATATATTTAATTATGATTACATTTATGTTAGGTAGAAACATAGTGGTAATTGATTTGCATTCCTTCAATTTATTTGAAGTGACTTAGAACCAGGGAAGTACTTAGACTTCTGAAATCAGGGAAATACTTAGAGTTTTAAAGTTGTTGATGGAGTGATGCCCTTTGATTAATTTAATTACTTACAAGATTACCTCACACCTGTTTTGATGAACTTAGTCTGATCACTGTTACCTTTAGAGTATTCAGTCGTTTAAACGTGTTATGAGGGTTCAGGTGTCTGGCTTTTGTGAGGTAATAATTGATAAATGGTAACCAGATACTTGGCACTTCGTAACAATATATTTATATATAATATATATATATATATATATATATATATATATATATATAATATATATATATATATATATATATATATATATATACTAATAATAATATCTATTACATTTTTATTCTGGTACGAATACATAACTAAAAGGAATGCAAGTGGAACTTTTCTTTTTGCATATAATGAAATAACACATCAATAAATACAGATATATAAAAACTTGTAATAAATATAAAACTAAATATAAAATCAATGCAGAATACTCACTCGTAATCCTGACTCTTCATTCTATTCTTGTTGTCTCCCTCCTCCATTGAAGAGTCTTGCATTTTTTTCCTCTCGACATGACGAGGTACAGGTGGAGGAGGGAGACGCACGCCCAGGTACAGGTGGAGGAGGGAGACGCACGCCCTTACTGCTGATGGGCTGCCGCCCTTCAGCGGCCCTCTGCGCCCTCCGTCGTCCCTAGGGTAGACACACTCCAATATATGACCGCAGTGTGGTACTTGTGGTCACACTCCCTGAACCTGCAAAGAGCTATATTGCAGGTGTGACAGAAGAACCGGGTGTTTCTCCTTCTGCCATTCATATGGCACACCTGGCACCATTCCTGCCTGTGCCCTTGTAGGAGCTCCAGTGTGTAATCCCCTGGCTGCAGCCGACACACAGGGTCCACTATCGGACGAGAAGTCGGAATCTGAGCGCGGGCGGGATCATCAAGGGCGGTGGCAGCGGGGGCGGCGGCAGCAGCGGCAGGAGCAGGACGACCGAAGTTGGCTCTCCTAACATCTGCCCTTTCCTCTAGGGGCAGATCTGCAGCTCGGGCCAGGGGGGCAGTGATGGAAGGCTACTCATCGGGATTAAAGTTGATGAGGGCATTCCCGGATACCTCGAGAAACTGGATGTGGGACAACCTCCGGAGGTCTGGATTATAGTACCCACAGTAGAGGATGTAGGCATTCTGGAGGGCCAACTGAAGAAAGTATTTGAGGAGCTTCTGTGTCCAACTCCTGGTTCTCCTGGCGAAGGGACAGTATTGGATGAGTTGATCAAAGAGATCAACTCCTCCCATGAGCCTATTGTAGTAGCGCCCAATGACGGTAGGCTGCTTGACACGAAACTCCTCATACAAAACTCGGCCCTGCCGACAAGTCTTCTTTCGCTGGATGACCTCTTCTTGGATGGGTTTATGACAAGTCGTAATTATGTGGACGAGTCGGACACCCTTCCAACAGATGACGAAGACAGCTCCCTCCTGCCGCCACTCTGTCTCTCCTCTTGCCAGATGTTGCGGATGGCTAGTGAACCCCTTGAGGACATTCGGGGCACCACGCACCAACAGAAGGGTACCACTGACGTGCACACCTGCTTCATACAGTTCCTGGGCCAGGGATACCGAGTTATAATAATTATCCATAAACAGGTGGTATCCCTGGTTATGGAAACGATCCACAAGACCGAACACAGTGTCATGCAGTGTGGAGAAGACCAAGGAATACACCGAGAAGTCCACGACGTATCCAGTGTTGGACTCCGTAATAAAAAACAGTTTCACTCCATATTTCTTCGGCTTCTTGGGGTTATACACTTTAATGCTCAGACGTCCTTTGTAAGGCATCATCCCCTCATCCAAAGAAAGGTTCTTGCCAGGAACCTTGAGAATTTGGCACCGTTCACGAATGTACTCCAACACTGGGTGGATTAAGATGAGGCGATCGGGGTTATTCCAGGGTATGGCCCTATGGTTGAAGGCGTTGAAATACCTGTCCAACAGCAGGAAACTATCACGGGGCATAACGCCGGGCACATTGGGCATACTTAAAAAAAAATTCTGCCTCCAATATTGCCTGACGTCGGTAGCAGGCATCATTCCAAAAAAAATGTGGAGCCCCAAAAAAAATGCACCATGTCGGCGAGGTTGCAGCCCCGCCAGCGATACGACAATGTCGTCCGTAGTTCATCACGGCAGCACCGGGCGTAGTCTGCCGTCTCTACTACCAGGTATTCCAGCAATCCTGCGTAAGGAACAGCTGAATGAACCCCAGAGCAGTGAGAGGAACAGGTACGGTGGGGCCAGTGTGCTGCCATGAATGGGTGCATGTTAGGTGGGGTGGGGTCCTCCGACCACCCCTCGTCGCTCTCGGATGACCGACCTTCACCTTGGCTGGCGCGACGCTCCGACCTTCTACGTGCCTGTGCGCGCACACGTGCTCGGGCACAGTTTCGCGCTCGAAACCCCCCCATTGGCCTATCTCCCTCACTTAGGCCCTCGCTTTCTGTGTCGTCATCGGCGACAAAATTAGAAGACGATAACTCCTCCTCCTCCTCCTCAGATTCCCCCTCACAAGCACTAAAACCATTGAACTCCAACTCACTTTCATCCTGTGACCCTCGTACGGACATTGGGGGCAAATATTCATCATCACTAACATTGGGAGTGATGTCCTCGTCACTAGATGACCAACCGCCATCAAAATGATGGCTTGCAACGTGCTCCCGATCAAGCTCTAACAAGTAATGGTCAATGTCCTTTGGTTTGAGGCTTCCCAAATGACTACCTATGCCCCTCAGGACACCTCAATGCTTCCTAGGGGTTATAAAAGGCACACAAGACTCACCTTTTGGTGCTTGAACACTTTCGGCCACACAAGGCCGCATGGAACGATGGCGTTGAGGAGCAAGGTCATCTTGGGTGCTTGGTCCCTCGCCAGCATCCAAGTCCAAAATACATCTCACACGATCCCTCGCGAGAGGTAAAATGCGCCTTTCGAGCTCCATTTGACATTCAGACATCTCTACGTACGTCTTGTACCCCCACAAATACTCAAACTCTCGCTAAAGTTTGGCAAAACACGATTGCGGCAAAAGATCGCTTTCGGACAACGCGTCGCTGATGTTTGCTGGTGCGAGAAGGCATTTCGCGAATGTGCACCTGAGTAACGCTTGTAAACAAAACAACAGCTTGATCCGTGAGCTCCCAGCATCCTGCAAGGCGAGTGATTCAAAAGTTTTCGTCTAGTAGGCCTATAACTATTTTTCCGCGAATTTTTAATAAAACTATTTTGCGTCGACATAGCATATGTCGGTTCGGCACCCAACAGACAATTTTCGTCTACGTTTAATACGTCCAATCGGCGTTAAAGGGTTAACTAACTTTTAAATGAAATTACAGTAATTTAATTTCATTTAAAGTTACCTTAATAGTTAGGGAGCATGATTATGGTCATATCTAGTGTTAAAACTTTGGAAATAAGCATTTATTAGCATTTTTAGAGACCTTGTCCAACTTGCGCAAGGGGGTCTGGAACCTAACCTTGCGTAAGTTCGGGGTATTACTATAATCTGTCAGACAAATGGACATCCCATATCCTGTCATAACCAAAGATTTACTTTTTTTTTTAAAGGGTCTGTTCTAGAGGGCAAGAGTTTATGTAAACCTAAACGTACAACAGCATAGGTTTTACCAAGCTGACGAGGATTCTCACAAGTTCTAGAAAGAAATGACATGGATCCTGATGCATCTAAATGAGACATTTTTTTGTAACTTTGTAAATATTAGATGTGTTAACTTTCTCACATCAGGTATTCGTATCCTAAACTAAAATCATGCTTGACTGCATAAGCACTTCTAAATTATGTTTTTCATTTTTAGTTTCTAAGAATTTTGACAAAGAATGATCTCCGATTTTGACAAAACAATATCAATTTGTATTTCTCCCTTATTCACTGCAAGAACTGGAAACTTAGAATGAAATATTGCAATAAAAGAAACACTAATCCAATTCTGTAAACAGCAAAAGACTTCTGTACCAAAATCCAGACTAATCAATGTAAGTTGTTAATAAGTTTACAGCTTTGAATTAATTAACTGGAATGCATGACAGGTGCACAGGACAAATGATATGAATTTTTCCTTCTCTAGTTCTATCTTCCAGTTTAATGAAAGTATGGCAGTGTATTCTTAATACACCAGTAATTAACAAACATGCACTCTGTTTCTAATATGAATCTTACCCATTTCATTGGTAAGATTTAATTAAACAGAATTTATAAACAAAAGATAATACACCTTAATAAATACATAATTTCCTTTAACTAAGTGGGATTCTAGACATTTTAAAGAATAACAGTAGATACAAGACTACAGTGTTTGCGATCGCATTGATCATAGACAAATTGAAGTGTTTTGTCTAGACTGTCATCTGTTCTTCAGAGAAATGGTCAGATAGGACTGGAAGCAGTGAATTTTCTGTATCAAAATCCACATGACCTGCTCACAAATCGGGGAATAATATAGACATAGGTGTCTTGGGCTTTAAAGAACATTCAGACTTTCAAATGACAGAACGTGACTGTTTATGCAGTATGTACGTACATATATTGGTGGATGAGCATTGCCCACTTCCTTTCTCACCTTCTATTATTTACACGATAACAGACCAAATCAAAGCTATTTTCATTTGTTACTTCTCCCAGATTAGATCAAATGAAAAAGATGATGTCTTCTGTTTCAGAAAACTTGCAAGTGTTAAATGGAAATAAAAAAAATTGAATTTTGGGATAAAAAACTATACACAAAATCCACAAGACTCAAAGGAGGAAAATTTTCACCACAAAGATCAACACGGACCGAATACTGGATAAGCTTACCTGTAACGCAGCAAACGCACATCTCTCCACCACACCACTTAGGAACTATATTTCCAGAACAGGTGTCAGGACTCGTGCAATAACCATTTACATTTAGGCATTCTGGATTTGGGAAACAATCTGAAACAAACAATTCCACTTTTAATGTGTTATCGTCTAGAAGAAGGGAATGTATGCTGTAGATAGATTTAAAGCTTTAAATTAATTAATGGAAGAAAGGACAGACACAGGCCTAATAAAATGAATTTTCACTTTTAGAGTTCTATTTACTAGTCCAGTGAAAGCAGGGCAGTTTATTCTTCATGTATTAGAGCTTAAGGAAAAAATTGCAGTGATACCATATGAATCTGACCCTCTTCAGAGAGAGAGAGAGAGAGAGAGAGAGAGAGAGAGAGGAGAGAGATGAGAGAGAGAGAGAGAGAGAGAGAGAGAGAGAGAATGGGTGGGGGGCGGGAGGGACGCTTTCTATTTTTGTTATTAGGACACAAGACACACTGGTGTACTTACTGTTTTCAATTAATAGTGGACTCACTGTTTTCAATTATCATCCGTTGACTCTATGAAAACAACATAATTATTTCATGACACACTGATGAATGACAAAATGAAAATGACTCATTGCATTAAGAAATATATATACGTAAAACAATACAAGAAAAATTCTGAACCAAAAATATTTTTATTTGATACTTCTGTAAAAACACATCAATTAATGAAAAAATGGTCTATTTGTTAATTCAGAAAACGTGGAAGTGTTGAATGAAAAAAATAAATTCTAGAATTTGGGAAAAAATCTAGACAAACTCCACAAGACTCAAAGGAACAAAACTGCTTACCTCAAAAGATCAACACTGACAGTGTTGAATCAGCTTACCTTGAATGCAGCAAACGCAGTCCTCTCCATCACACCACTCGGGGACATATTTTCCATAACAGCTGTCAGGGCTCGAGCAATAGCCATATGCTTCTTGGCACTTCTGAGTTGGGGGACAAACTGAAAGGAACAGTTCCATTTTTACTGTCTTGGTTAATGTCTTGAATTTGGGTTAAATGCATGTTGCAGATAGATTTAAGGCTCTATCTGCAACATGCAGAATAGGTACACAGGTCTAAACAAATGAACTTCATCTTATGAAGTTTTATTTAATAGTTCAGTGAAAGTCCAGTACTATTAGAAATTAATGAAAATTCAGTGTTACTCTATGAATATGATCCATTACATTAGAAAGAATTAATAAAATAAAGTCAACAAAAACCATGATGCTCCTTGCCAATCATATTTAACGGTAATTTCTAATATAACTGATCATGTTTATTTCTGGTAGGATTCCAGGTATGTTCAGACAGAATGATAATACTTATGAAAATGCAGTCTTTGTGATCCCATGACTTTATATAACATGATCTGTTATGGTCATCAATTTTCAGTTTGTTCTTCTTCTTCTTTGAGAGAGAGAGAGAGAGAGAGAGAGAGAGAGAGAGAGAGAGAGAGAGAGAGAGAGAGAGAGAGAGAGAGAGAGAGAGAGAAGGTGGATTGACTTTTTTTTTGTGGGGGGGGGCACGACACAAGACAGACTTACCAGTGTAAGCTGGTGAACTTCCTGTTTTAAATTAATATCCTTTGATTAACTGAAAGCAATACAATTATTTTCTGACACCCTGATTATTGATGAAAATACAAATGAGTGCCAAGATCGACAAGACTTATTGCATAAAGAAATACATATAAAATTATGATAAAATAAAAAGGTGAAGTACCCTAACATTAAATTGTTCATGAAGCATTATGCAGATGCTTTGTAACTGTCTAAAATTTCCAGTGGGATTCAAAATTAGGTAAAATGACCTACAGTGGTACCTCGAGATACGAAATTAATCCGTTCCGAGGCGGCCTTCGTATAATGAGTTTTTCGTAATTTGGAACACATTTTACATGTAAAATGGCTAATCTGTTCCAAGCCCTCCAAAAACACCCCATTAAATTTCATAATAAAGCTAAATTGACCTATAAACAATGAAATACTACAACAATTTGGACCATTCAATACCTAAATTAAGAATAAAAATCCAAAACCTGTAAATAAAGTGTATATTAGTATACAAGAAATATTATTACTGTAACGTAAAATGTGGAAGCTTACCTTTCGAGTGAGGCTATCTCCGATAGTGGCGGCAGAGGAGGAGGAGGACAAATGGCAGATAACGTACGTACGTACGTACACTTAGCTTTACGAAAACACAAAAAATTTAAGGAAAACTATAAAACTAAAATTTACAAAATGATATTGTCATGATACAATAAAGTTTTATACATACTTACCTGGCAGATATATACTTAGTTATAGACTCCGTTGTCCCCGACAGAAATTCGAATTTCGCGGCACACGCTACAGGTAGGTCAGGTGATCTACCGCCACTGCCGCTGGGTGGCAGGAATAGGAACCATCCCATTTTCTAAGACAGATTTTCTCTTCCACCTGTCTCCTGAGGGGAGGCTGGGTGGGCCATTTAATTGTATATATCGGCCAGGTAAGTATGTATAAAACTTTATTGTATCATGACAATATCATTTTTATGCATTCAACTTCCCTGGCAGATATATACTTAGCTGATTGGCACCTTTGGCGTAGGGTAAGAGACAGCTAATTACTGAATAGACAGGAAAACAACATACGTTGTAGGTAACAAAAATATAAGAAACCTTGGTTCCTACCTGTGTCGGCGAAAGACTTCATGGCTACTGCCTAGGAGCTTACATCGCCTCAAGAGCCTCAGCGAGGTAGTGACCTTATGCTAAGAGTTCTTGATGGTCTGTCGATGGGGTCTTATCCACTTACTCGACAGAACCTAAGGATCTTTGTCAATGGGGTCCTATCCCACTTACATGACAAACACCTTGCCATATGGCATCATCAGGAGCATAACACCGATCCCGATCACCTGATCCTAATACCGGGGTCAGTACTACGATTGAAAGGAGTTATCCCCCCAACATCCTTTCAAACGACCATAAAAACTCAAAACCAAACAATTTTTTAGTTAAAAATAATATTAATTAAGAATCAGTACCAGCTCCCTGTCCCAGCACGGTATCCGCTGATACATAAGGTCCAAGAGAAAAGCACTATTCATAAGTCATTCTGACGTCTTTTAAGTAGTGGGAGGCAAATATGTTGCTGCTAATATGTCTTTCATTGACGTATTTCTATTAAAGGCTAGGGAAGTTGCAATTGCACGGACTTCGTGTGCTCTAACCCTAAGCAGCTTAAATGCTTTCTCCTGGCATTTCATGTGAGCCTCCGTTATCACATTTCTCACGAAGAATGCTAATGCGTTCTTCGACATTTGCCTCTTCAGGTTCCTTACCGCGCACCATAGGCTCTGATCACAACCCTGAAATTGACTCTTTCTCTACAGATAAAACTTCAGTGCTCTGACCAGACAGAGAGACCTTTCTGCTTCTCTACCCACAAGGGGAGAGAGGCCCTTGATTTCAAAACTTCTGGGCCAAGGTTTAGAAGGGTTCTCATTCTTGGCCAGAAACAGAGGTTGGAAAGAGACAACAGCAGAATCTCCTCTAAAACCTACCCGAGAGTCTAATGCATGTATCTCACTGACCCTCTTGGCAGTCGCGAGGGCCAAGAGAAAAATGCACTTTCTCGAGAGGTCTCTAAAGGATGCCTTATTCGGTGGTTCGAAAGTATCCGAAGAGAGAAACTGGAGGACCACATCAAGATTCCAACTTGGTGTGATAGATGACTTAGACTTTGTACTACCAAAGGATCGTATCAAATCATGGAGATCCTTGTTGTCCTCTATGTTGAGGCCCCTGTTTCTAAATACAGCCGAGAGCATGCTCCTACAACCTATTATGGTTGAAACAGCTAAGCGTGATTCCTCTCTAAGGAAGAGAAGGAAATCAGCAATTTCGGTCACAGAGGTATTGGAAGAGGACAGCTTCTTCGACCTACACCATTTACGGAAGACTTCCCACTTCGATTGATAGACCCGCAGAGTAGAGGATCTGCGGGCTCTGGCAATTGCGCTTGCAGCTTTTCGAGAAAAGCCTCTCGTTCTGACAAGTCTTTCGATAGTCAAAAGGCAGTCAGGGAGAGAGCGTGGATGTTTCCGTGATATCTCTCAAAGTGGGGTTGTTTGAGCAGATCTGTCCTCATGGGAAGAGATCTGGGGAAGTCCACCATCCATTCCAGTACCTCTGTGAACCAGTCTCGAGCGGGCCAATATGGGGCGATGAGTGTCAGTTTCGTCGCCTCCGAGGAACAGAACTTTCTAAACACTTCCCCCAGAATCTTGAATGGGGGAAAAGCGTAGGCATCTATGCCCGACCAGTCCATGAGAAGGGCATCTATTGCTATTGCTCTGGGATCTTCGACAATGGAGCAAAAGTTTTCCATCCTTCTGGAGAGGAATGTGGCGAACAGATCTATCTGAGGCTTCCCCCAGAGGGACCAAATCTTTCGGCAGACTTCGGAGTGGAGGGTCCACTGTTGGAAGGACCTGGTTCTTCCTGCTGAGTCTGTCTGCTCTGACATTTTTGGTTCCTTGTACAAACCTCGTCAACAGTACAATGCCTCGTTCCTCTGCCCATATCAAGAGGTCTCTCGCTATCTTGTATAGTGTGAGCGAGTGAGTCCCCCCCTGTTTTCGGATGTAAGCCAGAGCCGTGGTATTGTCCGAATTTACCTGGACTACCACGCCTCTGACCTCCGACTCGAAGTTCTTCAAGGCTAGATGAACTGCCATAAGTTCCTTTACATTTATATGCCAGGACACCTGTTCTCCTGTCCAGGTTCCTGACACTTCCTTCTTTCCTAGTGTTGCTCCCCATCCCGTTTCCGAGGAAAAAGGCGTCGGAAAACAACCACTAGGAGAGGGTTCCGAATCGCAAGGGATATACCTAGATTCAAAGTCGTTTCCAAGTCCTCCAAACATGACAATTTGTCGAAAATTGCATTTTTCCTAACTATACAAACCTGAGGTCCTTTAACAATAGGAAGGTAACTAGCGGCAGCTGGGACGGTCGTAAGCTTCGAACAAGGGGAGAACGGTAGTTAACTGCTTGTCGATCGTGCGCGCGCCCACGCGCCCGAGAGGTGAAGAATCACTTTTGCTTTAGGCCCATGCAAAAAGTTGCAGAGTGAGGGGGTGGCATGAGGTGGGACTATATGTAAAGGACCTCAGGTTTGTATAGTTAGGAAAAATGCAATTTTCGACAAATTGTCATTTGTTCCGATACGTAATACAAACCCTCGGTCCTTTAACAATAGGAAGAACTCACTTCTTGGTGGGAGGAATCTGAGTCTTTTTGGTGAACAGACTGGTGTTCGTCCAACCCTGAGTGCCTCCCTGGTCGTAGAGCAAGGGAGGGATCCAAACCTCTGTCCGATTGATCGGGGTGTGCACCGCAGGATCAATGGTCAGACCTCTGGGCCAAGTACTAAGAGAGAGGCAAGCGTATCTCTTCGTACCAGCAAGCAAGAACTTGTTCCTGTTTGCAAGAGACAATCATAAATGATGGGTTTGTCTCAAATTGGCATCCACTTCCTCCCCCTTGTTGGAGGAAGTGGTGGATATTTACTCCTATCCCTACTGAAAGGGATAGGATGGTGCTCTATTGAGTAGCTCACCTGCATCTCGTCCTTACCCAGCAGGGTGACGACCGTGTCCCTCTACCCAGAGGTAGAGGGAAGAAAAAGATGGGAAGAGGAGCCAGTCACACTCTCATTCCTCATCCATTCTTACGGTCACACCAGGACTCGATGCTGTTCAGCCTGCGAGGGTCTGGGTTAACTACACAACGTGTTGAGCAACCACCACGGTTCCCAAGGAAAAAGATCCAAGGAACTGTGGGCAATATCCCGAAGGTAGAAGGAGGTGCATGCGATCCGGTTGGACCAGGCGCCTGCCTTCATTACCTGCGCCACGGAGAAGTTCTTGCGGAACGCGAGAGAATGATGAAGAGGCGTCCACACTCATCCTGGGTGTCGAGTTTCTTCAGACAGCTCCGTCGCGCCTTCACAGGACAAAGCAGCATAGCCTTCGTATCGGAGGCGGTGGAGTCCATTAGGGAGGGTATTGTGAAGGACTCGAACCAATCGTCAGTTACCGAAGGGTTCTGAGTCTTCGCTACGAAGATCGGTACGAAATCGAGCGTCACAAATCCCCATCCCTTTGTGCTTGACTTCTCAAGAGAAGTCATGCAGTTACCTAAGACGAAAAGAAGGGGATAGTCGTATGACCTATCCCTCTTCTCGACTTTGGTTATGTACAGTACTCATACTGACAAGCTATTAAGACGAAGTAATGATTGCTCTGGAACAACCGAACTAAATCCACAGCATAGTTCGTAACTGACTCGGGCGCTCTGACAGCTGCACAGCTCCGACTGACTGGTTCGGAATCAGTAGAGGCAAGTTGTCCAAGCATCCGGGTAAGTCACGTGACCTTCGCCCTTTAAAGAGTTATGCTGAGAGACCAAACAAATAAAATATTTGTTAGTCACCGATGCCGGACGGCGCGGCGATGATTCTCTTAATGCATAAGCTCAAAAGGCGAAAGTCAATTGCCTTCAAAAGACCGAGGTCCCTGATGGCAAGAAATTCTCATAGACGTTGAATCTCAGCTTAAGGATAAACAACACTATGTGACGAAGACGAAGGTAGGCAATGAATGCAACCTACGTCTTCCAGCTGAATCGAGAGAAGGAATCTCAAGATTCTAAACCTGTGCTTACAAATGACTGAAAACGCTAACCGCCATTTCATTGCTGTCCGGTGTGCAGTGAAAGCGGGCGTTTTTCAGTAATGAAACACAGGGGAGAGCCGCCTGAAGAACTGCTTCTCATGGGCTGAACGTTTGGAAGTAGAGCTGGCAGGTGTGGGAGTAGGCGATGTCTTTCAATACTCTGCTAATCCGGGTGAACAATGAACAATTGCACACCTCCGAATACAAGATATTTTGTGGAGGACAAATCAGATTCCGCAAAAAATCATTCGCATTATCGAGATACGATGCAGCAAGAGACTATTTACAGAATTCTGTTACCGTGCGGTAAACAGAAAGATGAGAGTCGAATAGATATCTCTGTTTAAAATTCTCGCAATACCGAAGACGATGAATACTAGCGTCACAGCAGTAGATGGTCATTCATGTATGCGAGAATCCCCGTTAATCAGAGACTTAAGTCCGTGATTGTTGGGCAGAGATACGGTTGGTATTCAATCAAAGCAGGTGAGAAAGACATAACCAACCGTCCATCTCAAAGCGGCAGCTGGTACTGAAATGCCTCGGGCAATTCAATACGCAGTAGCTGTCGCTGACTCGTCATCCTGAGTTCCGCCAAGTAATCCTTTACACGAAGGAATGCGTTCGGCTAGAACCACCGAGCATAAAAAGATATGCTCGAGCAATTATATTTATGCGAAACGAATTTTGGAAATAAATATAAAAGCTTAAATGGTGTTGTTGTGACAACTCCATAAGTATATAAAATTGAAACTGGAAACTCCTGGGAGGTTGCAGGCAACCCGAGTTGCAGTTCAATTAGAATACTTTTCGTCTAAGTCGCAATCCGTAGAATAACCAGGATATGCGCCTACCCCTCGGACCATTCAACTGCTTAGCAGAATCATGTCGTGAGGTTAATATACGTAGTATATTTGTAGGATTCTGAACAACGATCTCCATCCTACATTCTTTCCTTCAAGAAAACAAAATAAGGATTGGAGATCGACCACCTTCGGTCTCTATCAAAGAGAGTGAAGAAGTCTTCCTCGAAGGAAAGCTTCAATGGTGAACAGAATACTAAGACGATAGTTCAAGCCAAACTGGATATTCCCGTCCCGTTCTTCTCTATTCCAGGTTAGTCGCCTATTGTGAGATAGTCTTCTTTCAGCAGCAGCAGTCTTCTTCCTAATGCTAGAAATTCCAGGAATTCGAGCATAGGCGAGGTTCCCGATTATCGTGTAACATATCGGGGATTCTCGTCTCGCTCACTTTGGACCGTGGTCTCGCCTAAGTGTTTGGAGATCGTAAGAAACTCTAACACTGAATGCGCTAGAAATTCCGTAGAATTCTAAGCAGTCTGCGAAACCCCCACCGAATTCGTCAAACGATATCGGCTGGTGGTTCCTCTCGATTCCCGTAGAAATCGAGAATGGGTGGCAGGATCCCTCCTCAACGACCGGGGCTTACGTCAGGTAGGACCCGAAGGTCCCCCTCCCCCGGTAGCGCAGTCCCCAACGTGGAATCCTACAGAGAAATCTCTGTAGGATCCCTCCCCTTTCCCTCGTAGCCGTAAGGAGAGAGGGAATGGAGGAGGAATTGGATACTCACTCGCCTTCCCAGTGGAACTAGCAGTTGGAGAAGAGTAGGAGCAGCCATCGCCTTGCGGCGATGGCCTCTCAGAGTCTGGGAAAACGTATCGTCAGGAGAAAACGTTTTCCCGAGGAGGGTTACGAACTCTCACTGTAGGTAAGGGTCTGCCGCCACTGTGAACGTCGTCTGGGTGGGGCTGATCGACACCTGACAGGAGAGAGCCGATACCGTTCCTCCGACTCATTCCAGTCCTCGTCGAGGTCGAAACCTCTCAGGAGGACCGAAGGAGTATTTAAATACGGTGTCCGAAGACACGTAGAAAACGCCGCTGTCGCAGTAGAGGAGGTGGAAGTAGCTTGATCGACCGGCCAGAACTGAGAGAGCCTTCTTGTCCGGAGACGAGAGACTCTGGTTCAAGACAGAATCGGCAAGCTCCGATCGCGGCAAACCCACCGTCGGTTTGGGTTCCCTCTCGGGCCCCCAAAACGACTCGAGCAGAGACATGGGCTCTGCTGGTGGGAGCGGCGATCCTTCCCCCAGGTCGTTGTGCTGACGAATCAGTGCAATAACCTGGGTAAAGTTACTCTGAATCTCGGAAGTTACAGCGTCTTGAGGAGTAGGACCATCCAGTCCCTCCAACAAGAGCAGCTCCCAAGACCCTCCTCCTTCAGAAGAAGGACCAGCAACAGATCCCTGACGGTTGCCTCCAATCACTTGCGCGTACGTCCTGGCTGGTCCTAAGACCATACCTGGCACGTGCGGCGTCGTGACGGGATCGTGAGCGGCGCATCTCTCACGATCACTCCTATATACCTCGCTCTTCCTGGCGTATGCCGAGGAAGTTGAAGGTATCGGAGAGACAGAACTGACGCTACCCCCTCCCCCCCCTGACGGTCGCCTCCAATCACTTGCGCGTACGTCCTGGTTGGTCCTAAGACCATACGTGGCACGTGCGGCGTCGTGACGGGATCGTGAGCGGCGCACCTCTCACGATCACTCCTAGCTACCTCGCTCTTCCCCCGGTGTAGCCCGAGGAAGTTGAAGGTAGTGGAGAGACAGACCTGACGCTCCCCCCCCCGCTCGCTGGCAGGACCAGCGTACGTGGGGGGCTGCAGCCGATCACCAACCCCGCGGGAGGATCTCGATCTGCAGGCCTGGCCGTGCCGCTCACCTGTGGCGAGCGGCTCGACTGAGCACGTCGACCCCGGCCCGGTCCCGTGCGTCAGACGAGCTGGATGCTGGTCATCGTATCCGCCCGGTCCCTGTGGAGCGGCGGTCAGGTGACCTGCAGAGCTCACTTTCGCGGTGAGACCGGTGAGCGTCCTCGCGGCACGTCAAACCGCTGGTACCAGCCGAGGCTGGTACCGTCGGTCGAGGGGACCTGGGGGACCTCTTCCCAGCCTCAACCCGTGGCCGGTCAGAGACCGTCACGTCCACGCCGAGGTACCGGCTGGTCGCTGCGAGAGCGGCCGCTGGCCTGGCGAGAGTCACCTGAGCGGCTCTCGACAGTCTTCTGCTCCGTGCCTCGGTCATGACGCTGAGCGAACTCAGGCGTCTTAACTTTGGCTGCACGGTCACCCGAAGGAGACCGTACACTCGGAACTTCTCGCGGACGAGAAACCGAGCCGGTACCTGGCTTAGCAGCAGAGCTGCCAAGACCAGGCGAGGGTGTACCAGCGGTAGCCAGCACACCCTTGGTCCCCGTCTTCTTCTTCTTCTCAGAAGGGGAGACGGGCCCCGTTCCCGAAGGAACAGGAGGACCAGCAGAAGAACCCCCCCGTCACACCGGAGTGTGACGAGCCTTCGAAGTTCCCGAAGGAGTCTTCTTAGGGGGAATATAACAAAACCCAGTTACCAGCTGGTCGCTGCGAGAGCGGCCGCTGGCCTGGCGAGAGTCACCTGAGCGGTTCTCGCCAGCCTTCTGCTCCGTGCCGTGGTCTTGGCGCCGAGCGAACTCTGGCGCCGAAACTTTGGCTGCACGGTCTCCCGAGGGAGAGCGTACACTCGGGGATCTCCCGCGAACGAGAGACCGAGCCGGAACCTGGCGTAGCGGCATCGCCGCTAGCACCAGGCGAGGAAGTACAGAGCTAACCGATACTCCTCTGGTCCCCGTCTATCTCTTCCTTACGGAAGGGGAGACGGGCCCCGCTCCCGAAGGAGCAGGAGGACCAGCAGAAGGACCCCCGTCCCACCGAGGTGGGACGGGCCCTTAGAAGTTCCCGAAGGAGACTTCTTAGGGGGGGGAGGCAGCCTTCTTCTTCTTCAGCTTATGGGCCTTAGAAGTCGAAGGGGAAGAGGCAGCAACAGACGAAGACGAAGATGACACCTTCCTCTTCTTCATCAGCTCACGCAGGACAGTCGACAGGTCCTCCATCCAGGCCGGAGTCGGGCCTATTGCCGAAGCAACACGGCCCGACTGCACCTGTCCGGAAGGACCTGGGACTGGGGAAGACACACCATGGGCAGGACCAGCATGGACAGGCGCAGGAACCAGGAGCGACAGGAACAGCAACAGCTCAGGAGCGGCAGGAACAGCGGCAGCGGTAAACACAGAAGGGACAGCCAAGCCAGTAGCGGGAACCACATCAGCGCAGGTACGGCAGGCCCAGCCATCGCCTCGTAGAATCATCGGCAGCCAGCGGGAACCTGGTACTGGCGGCCGGTCCAGGGGCGAGCTGCTGGAACAGCGGAAGTCTGGGGCAGGCAACAGAAGAAAACACAGGCGGCGGCGGCATACCCCTCCTCGGTACGGCGGCGACCGGCCCTAGAAGTGGCAGACGGCGTCCGCCGCACTGTCATGGGGAGTGTAAACCAGCGGGGGGAAGCAGCATAAGCGGCCGTGAAGGTTGTAGTGGAGACCGCTCCAAGGTCACCGCCCCAGACCTCGCTAGACGCTGCAGCAGATCGTGGATGCTAGGCACGCCCTGCAGCCGCAGTGGCCCATACCTGTCCAAGGTCGTCTCCCACGGATGTAGCACCTGCGGTAGCACAGACAGATTAGTAAGAGGGGTTCCCTCACGCACGGGGGGGGGAGACATGCCCTACCCCGAACGGAAGGAAGACCCCAAAACAAAATACGAGGAAGCTGACGCGGGGGGGCAGGAAAGAAGACGAAGAATCGGATACCAAGGGAGTCGCGGGAGAGCTTTCCGACGACTTCCTGGCAGACCTTCGCTTCCCCCTACCCCCGCACAGCAGTGAAAAGTAATATGAAAATTGAAACAGAATACTGCACTTGCGATTCACTTCATAGAACTTAAAGGGGGAAAAGATCAATTCCCGGGTAAGAGCGGAAACTTGATCCATAATAATATGATGCTATCATAAATATATATGAAAATGAACAATACTGCACTTGCTATTTTCACTTTCACAGCAATAAATCGTAAGGATTAATTCCCGGGTAAGAGCGGAAATTGATTCAAAATTAAATTTGATGCAATTAATAAATGAAAATGAAAAGAAAACTGCATTGCGAATCCACTTTCATTGCATTCTATTCATACATTAAGAGGCTCGTGCCGAGCGCAATCAAGCTCTCGGCAACGAACGCACAGGGCAAAAATATAATGAAAAAGAGTACTTACATCTTTCAATTACACACTTTCGCCCAAAATACATGACTCGGCGCGAGTGCGCCCGCCCTCGGCACCGAGACACAATTCAAGGGTTCAATTCATGAAAAGGGCGGAAATCGCCGTCTCTACGGCGATAGCTCCATGTTGATTCATAATTAAGTAATGAAAATGAAAACAGTGTAGTACTTACAGTTTCATTTTTCAAGTCAAACAAACCATTAAGAAAACACAATATAAAACAAAGCATATGACGATGAAGCGGGCAGAGAGCGATGACGAACACGTCCTTCACACCCGCGGCCGAAAGCAAAAGTGATTCTTCACCTCTCGGGCGCGCGCACGATCGGACAAGCAGTTAACTACCGTTCTCCCCTTGTTCGAAGCTTACGACGTCCAGCTGCCGCTAGTTACCTTCCTATTGTTTAAAGGACCCGAGGGTTTGTATTGACGTTATCGGAACAAATTGATGTTTTGATTTGGCCCTTATTAGCCAGTCGTCCAGATAGAGGGATATGTTCACCCCCTCCAGATGAAGCCATCGTGCTACGTTCCTCATCAGGCTGGTGAACACTTGAGGAGCCGTAGACAGGCCGAAGCACGTAGCCCTGAATTGAAAGACCCTTCCCTGCATCATGAAACGTAGATATTTCCTCGATGACGGATGCAGAGGGACGTGAAAATATGCGTCTTGTAGATCCAAGGAGGCCATCCAATCTCCTGGACGCAGAGCAGCCAGAACCGAGTTGGAGGTTTCCATAGAGAACTTCTGTTTCTCTACGAATCGGTTCAGTGCGCTCACATCCAGGACAGGTCTCCACCCTCCCGAGGCTTTTGGTACGAGGAACAGTTGATTATAAAAGCCCTGAGAGTGTGGATCCTGTACTAATTCTATGGCCTCCTTGTCCAACATTCCTCTTCCTCACCGCTGCTAGAGAACTCCTCTTGAACGACGTTATGTTGCATGGCCTCCAACTCCTTCAGGTCATCCGTCGTAAGCTCTTCTTGGTGCTCCTCGAGAAGGTCGTTGACGTCGTCCTCGTCGACGACCAGCCCCATGGACTTGCCGAGTGCAACGATCTCGTCAAGATCTGGTTCCAAAACAGTTTTGGGATCGTCAACTGTTTCTGACTCTGCAGCACTAGCTTCGCCCACGTCGAATCCCTCGAAGTCTCTGGCGGATACGGCATCAGGCCAGGGTTTCCTCCACGAGGAATTCAAGGTTTGCCTCGAAACCTCCTGCCAAGCTAGGTCAATGAGTCGGATGCAAATGACGATGTCGAAATGCTCCTTCCAAAATTGACGCAAGGTGAGGTTTGTGGTATCGGTGATGTCGAAACATCTCTTGAAAAGATGTTTCGTGTACAGCTTCTTAAAGTTCGCTATCACTTGCTGGTCCATGGGCTGGAGGAGAGGGGTGGTGTTGGGCGGAAGAAAAAGAATCTTAACGAAGGAATACTCCACTAGGATATCTTCCTCGAGGCCAGGAGGGTGGGGAGGGGCATTGTCCAACACCAGCAGACATTTCAGGGGGAGGCACTTCTCTTCCAAAAAACTCTTCACAGTCGGGCCGAAACACAGATTTACCCACTCGGTGAACAAAAGCCTCGTTACCCAGGCTTTTGCATTAGCCCTCCACATCACTGGAAGCTTCTCCTTCAACATTTGTGGGCCTCTTGAAGGCTCAAGGAGTCTCGGAGTGATACACCAGTAGGGGCTTCACCTTGCAATCCCCACTGGTGTTCGACAAAGTGCGAGCGTAAGCCTGTCTTTCATAGGTTATACACCGGGGTAGCTTCTTCTCTTCCTCCGTGATGTATGTCCGACGAGGCATTTTTTCCAAAAAAAAAAAAAAAAAGGCCAGTCTCATCACAGTTGAAGACTTGCTGAAAACTGTAGCCTTCCTTGGTCTCATCTCGTCGAACGTCTTTTAAAGGCCTTCGCCCCTTTCGTGTCCGAGCTGGCAGCCTCCCCATGACGCACCACCGAATGGATGCCAGTCCGTTTACGAAATTTCTCGAACCAGCCATGCGAAGCCTTGAACTCTGTGGGGTTGGCGTTGAAGTCCCTTCCCCTCCCTCCTCTTCCGCCTGCTCAATCAAATCGCCGAAATAGCACTGGCCTTGTGAGCGATTGCCGCCTCCGTTACTGTATCGCCAGCGATTTCTTTGTCTTTGATCCAGATGAGGAGCAGCCGTTCCCTCTCGTCGTGCACATGGCTCCTCTTGCTGGACAAAATAGTGATGCCCTTCGACGGTGTAGTTGCTTTGATGGCATCCTTCTGTTTAAGGATGGTGACTATTGTCGACGGGTTACGGCCATATTCCTTTGCGATCACACTCAATCGCATACCAGCTTCGTACTTCTTTATGATCTCCATCTTTGTCTCCAAAGAGAGCATGCGCTTCTTTCCGTGAATTTCAACTTTCTTGGGACCCATGACTACGTTAATTTACGTAAAGTTACACAATATACAGTCTTCACATAACACGATAATATGTACTGCAATGAAATCACTAACGAATTTACGTTACTAAACGAAATCGTTGGAGCGAACGAATGCCGATTGCGTACGGTAAAGTTTCGGGTGCGGAGTGGCCGAGCTAAGGGACGCCAACACGTACGTATAGAAGATGCATGATGGGAGGGATGCTGTCCAATCAGAGAGAAGGATCTCATGGCTTGGCTAGCATCAGGAACCAATGGGAGAGCAGGAGGATGGTGGCGAGTCTACTATAACTAAGATGGTGGCGTGCGGCGCGAGTTTCAAAATTGTTATGGGGCGAATTCGGACTGTCAGAAACCTTTCGTATCTTGAAAACTTTTCGTATGTAGAGCAGTAAAATTTTTCGCATTGGCTTTCGTAACTTGGATTTTTCGTAAGTTGAGCCTTTCGTATCTCGAGGTACTACTGTATTTGGAATTGTGATGTTTACAATACTATGTTCTGCAGCTAAATATTCATGGCATGCAAATCACATTAGTACTGTTTTTGAATTTAATAATTTTATTTGTTTATGAAAATGTCAATTCATATTCCATCCGTATTCTTGATGACAGTTAATGTTGTTTATTGAAATATCAAATCAAAACTATTTTTAATTGTTACTTCTGCAAGAACAGATCAAATTAAAAAAGAAAGGGTTTTTGTAAGATTAAAAAACTTACAAGTGTTAAGTGAAGAAAGGAATATTGTGATTTTGAGAAACAAAAACCAGAGCCAAAATCCACAAGACTCAAAGGAACAAAATTGTTCACCTCAGACGCTCAAAACAGATGAAGTGCTAGATCAACTTACCTGGAGCACAGCAAACGCAGCTCTCTCCTTCACACCACTCAGGGACTATTTTCTCATAGCAGTTCTCCGGAATTGTGCAATAGCCATAATTATCTATGCAGGGCTGAGTTGAAGGACAAACTGCAAGGAACAGTTCCATTTTTAGTGTCTGTTATAGTCTTAAATCTGAGGGGAATGAATGTCTGGCAGATGAAAAGAGGGGCAATGATTAATGATATGTTTAAAGTGCCAATGTAATGTTAAGTGAAGTCCACATATCACTTCTCGCTTAGAGACAAGTGGTGGTGCAGTAGCGCTCACTTGAAGAAAGGTATTTGTTGAGCAAGCAATTTGACTCAGAGATCACTCACCCGGTCGTGAGGCATGTACGTTTGTTTGTACACGTGTTGCAGGCCTACTAGCAACACGCTAAGAGGTTAAGCGGTATACTCCGAGTGTCGGCAGAGAACGCCCCATCGTAAAGATAGGACATATTCTATAAAAACTTAGAAAAACTGTTACCTTTTGAAAAGAGAGAGAAGTGTGAAATACTCTCTTTACATGAATACTTTGAAAAGAGTGATGTGTGGGATATGATTTTATGCCTATTATCTTTATTACAGATGGGTCTAATTCCATGGTTAATTAGAGACGGGATTCTCTAACCTGACTAATACGAGACATAGTGACAATTTGGGTTTGGGAGTGAAACCTTAGTCAGGAGGGTAGAATGTTATCTTACTGGTTTCTTTATGGGCAGATTTAGCTTTTTATGCCATTATGACTTATTAATCATTTTGTTCTATTTTATAACCAACTGCTTGTTACGGATCTGATCTCAGAGACAATGTTACAGTGTCGAAATATCCTGGAAAGGGTCGACACAATGTTACGGCCTCTGAGAGAGGTCCGCTTCAGGTTCGATATGAAATAATAAAAAAAAATATTTTTCAACACCAACAGTTGAAACTGGGGATACGAATATAGAAAGAAACACTAACACAACAAAGGTTTATTTACAAGCTTACTAACAAAGGTAAGTGCAGAATGGTATCTCCTATTTACATAAAAAGATAGAATCTTACACTGCATGAACTGGGGGAACAGCGAGGCAATTCAAATACTTGCTAGACCATTTGGCAATTCGACGCGCTGGCTTCATAAATGTAGATCGGCGATTGCGGACGTCCTCTTGACTCCGTATTGCAGAAACTAATCTTCTTGTAAGGCAGGAATTACCCAAAACCTCTAGCAGGACCTTTTCTTCTCTGAAGTCTGCTCAACGTCGAGAATACACGGCCGTTCACTCCTGAAGACGACTAGACCAATATCCGACCAACTCTCGAACAACTCTTCTTTTGATTGATACTTCGGTTCCTTCGTCTCTGGTCTCTCTCTGACGATCACTGCTGCTGATCTCTCACTGATAATCTGATCTGTGGCTCTTACTAACTGGTGATCTCTCTCTTTTACGATTTCTTCCTCTTACGATCACTACTCTCCAAAGTTCGTTCGTCGTATTTATACGGCACTCTGGGGGGCGGAGCCTACGGCAAGCGTCACAGACTTCCGAGTTTACTAGGACTCCCTAGATGAATCTAGACGAGGTACTGCATCAGAAAACGCGTTATTTCTCCCACCACTTAGGCGTGTGTTTGCGCTCCACAACACGCCCGACGATTCCAGAACAGCCGCGAGAAACTGGTTACAGGCGCCTCCAACACAGGCGCGAAAACCTCCTTACTGCCAAACTTCTCGAAAATGCGTTCTCCTTTCCTTTATCTTCCTTTGCTATGAAGCAATTACCATCACACGCCCCCCCAAGAGAAAAAAAATGAAATCGACTGATTTTATTTTCTTTTCTAAAGAGAAGCAAAAATTAAAACAGCGGGAAACAATTCTGCATAAAGCTTCCATACTTTCTGGGCTCAGCTCGTGTCGCTGCGCGAAATATCCTTTAATCTATTATTTCTAGGGTAAATGTACTAACACATACCAGAGAATAAATAAATAAAAGAAAAAGGTCAGTATAACTGACTCGCTCACCCTCCCAGAGGGTGTCGGTATGAACACTATGGCGAGTGAGACCACTACCACGAGCCAAATGCCAATAGAGTTCTCCCACTACAAAATCCCCCAAGAGAAGAGCCGACCCACAGAGTGGACAGCACCAACTCTACTACTCCATCCCATGCTGGCCGACTGCTGCGCCTCTGGTGGCCATCCTTTTCAGTTAGCGCACACGATACACACGTGCCATTTTCTTCTCTGTGTTTGTTCCCTTTCCTTTGGATTTTATTACCATGGAGCGTGCAGCCATCGCAGCAGCTAAGTTAATACTCAGTGTTTATTGCTAATTGGTTTTTTCGGCCCTGAGCACGTATTTGCCGTTTTTTAGGTATAAATACGATCTCTAGGTTCGGAAGCATGGGGGCAGCATGCTTCTGCCTCGTGGTGGGTCCGTTCTGGGTCGCCCATACCCAGAACATCCCCTTGCTTATGTAAGCTCTATTTTATTTATCCGCTTTGTTTAGGGTACGGTCTACACGGTTTTGTCATGCATGCATGTCTTTTACCTTATGTAGGCTCTTCCATCCAGACCCTAGCCACGGCTCTTAGTATCGGCCTCGGCTAGCTTTGAGTGGTTAGACTTGCCTTCGGGTTAGTCGTACACTCCTGGTATTTTTCTCCTACTATTTTGTTTTTTTCTTGGCTTTCATTTTATTATTCATTTGAATTATTTATGTGATATTTGTTAGGTTAGTTAGGCGTCTGGCTCGCTTAGCCTAGGTCATGGCCCATTGGGCCTATATGTTACCGCTCTTCAGCTCGGTTGCTTCCCGATAGCATCTCTCTGATCAAGTTGGTTATGTTCTAGGCTTAGTTGTTGTTCTTATCGCCCCGTGGTCACT
This sequence comes from Macrobrachium nipponense, assembly GCF_015104395.2. Classification (NCBI taxonomy): domain Eukaryota; kingdom Metazoa; phylum Arthropoda; class Malacostraca; order Decapoda; family Palaemonidae; genus Macrobrachium; species Macrobrachium nipponense. The sequence goes on along the minus strand of NC_061090.1, from coordinate 72,098,334 downwards.
ATGTGATCACGAGGCAGCCAGACACGCCTGTCCGAGTCCCTTTCCCCCTTTCCCCCTCCCGCTCTTCCATAGGGTCGGGGGGGGGGTGGGTTAGGCCTGCCCATGCTCGCTCCACATACCCGAGCCTGCCTCCCTCTCTCCCCCCAGGCGGAGGGGGTAGAGGGACGGGACAGACCCAGACTGGACTCGACCTCTCCGGCTTCTCGGTCCGGTCGGATGGTAAGGTGGGGGGGACTGGCCTTTCCCCCCCTCCATTACTACTCCGTCGCTCCGTTACTAGCCCGAGTCTGTATGCCCCTTGCTCTTTCCCACCTTACTAGGGCTCCTTTACCACCGGAGACCTGGCATCCAGCGGAAAGGTTGTAGTCTACCCCACGGGGTGGACCGGAACATACAGTCGGTCCCTTCTAACCTCTCCGTTTCACTGAGTTATACACTCCGCCACGTACTGGACTTAGTCCGGTACGTTCGAGCTTTTAGGTTTAAGATCTATTATGTTAAACTATTAATTAAAGGTTTATCTTAAGTACCTTAAACCACCTCCCCCCTCCCTTCGTGTTTCACCGGATACCTCCGGGGTTATAGCCTATTCAGGCGATTAAGGAGGGGCTATGCCCAAATTTTTTCCGAGCTGGCATGCAACGGAGTTCTCTGTCCTTTAGCCTGTAAGTGATAGTCTTTAGATACTCATGTGTCTTTTCACTTTACAGACCACCAACTGTGAGCATCCGGATGCGCCGCCACACTCAGGACCCATGTGGACACGAAGTTTGCCGGTCCCATGCTCCATGCGCGACTCCGCACGGGGACATCCAGGTCTGGTACCATGAAACGTGTACCATATGTTACGATCTGGTGAGCCAGCTTTTAGACGGGGTAAGTATTCCATCTCCGGTAGCTGGTCCTCATCTGTTTATAGTGCTTAAGTATTTTACATCAATCACTCTAACTTAAGGTAAATTCAAGGGCCTTATAGCCCCTATAATTTTAAGTTATGCTTTAAGTTAGCTTTAGTTTTAAGTTATTCTTAAATCTAATCAATACCCTCTCTTCCAGGCGCCGGCCGTGGGAGGGTACCGCACTGGCAACCCTGCGGGCCTGGGTCGGCGGTTTTCGGGAAGAACGCCGCCAAGGGTATGCCCTACATCCTGGAGAAAAGGTTGGCGGTACTAATCTTCCCCGGAGGCAAGGCGACAGGATACGTCGACCCAGTAGAGGCGGGCCCCGACTATCGCCTTCATCCAGCAACAGCTGGCTGCCTCATTGACTGACCAAGGCCAGGACATCTCCTCGGAAGTCGCGACGCTGGATATTTCTGGGCTCAGCTCGTGTCGGCCTATGAAAGTATCCTTAATATCATTCTTTCTAGGTAAAATTAGCCTAAAATTACCAGAGAAAACAAAATTAAGAAAATGTCAGTAAAACTGATTCGCTCACTCTTAAAAAGAAGTGTCGGTATGATATAGGGGCGAGTGTGGAACACTACCACGAGACAAACACCAATTAGAACTTCCCTATCAGAATCCCCCCAAGAGAGAGCTGATACCAACGGGCGATGCAGCCTCTACTACTACTACTAGAGGACGCCACGGACAGCAGCGCCCCTAGCGGTCATCCTTAATTTTTAGCGCCAGCAACAAGTCGCTATTTTCTTGTGCTTGTGCTTTTCTTGCGATTTATCCGCATCTTCATCATGGAACGCTCTGCAATTGCCACGGCTAAGTTAAGTAACTCATAAGTAACATTTTATCGTATTTTTGTCTTCCGGGTACCAGTATTTTCCTTTTTATAGGTCATATACGGTTCCCCGGTTGTCTCGTGGCGGCCATGCCGCCTCGTAAGAATTTCCCGGTCCTCCATACTGGGACTTCTTATGCTTATGGGCTTACTTTATCACATTCATTGTTTACATCGAGTTTAGCTAGTTCAGCCCTCCTACCATTCTCTTAGCTTGGTATTTAGGGCTATTATTATTATTTTCGGCCCAGCATCCCGGCTCTTGCTCTACATCGGCTATCGCTGGCTCCGAGTAGGCTCCTGTTTCTCGGAACAGTCTGCCTCTCCTGGGCTTCTTCTCTTTTACTAAAAGTGTCTCTTCCTCCTTTCGATGTATTTTTATTTATTTTAGGGTGTTAGGCTAGCCTAGGTGCTTGTTCCACATATTGGTACAGCTTGGTTCACGTGGCCCTACCACGGTTGTGTTGCTCGCGGCCTAGGCCACTTGCGGTCACGTGTCCTATAGCACCTTACCCTGCCCCTCCCCTCCCTCTCTGATGTAGGGAGGGGCTGGGGGACCCCTTGGTTGTTATAACAACCTCATCGCCTTCTCTCACACTCTCGGAGGTGACCGGGGGGTCCCCCCAGCAGGGGGTATAGGGCGACCACTATGAGGTACCGGGTCTCCATGCGGGTAGTTGGTGAGGCGGGGAGGAGTAGGCCATCCTTCCCCCCCTTTTTCTCTTTTTTCTGCGCCGTGTTTCGCCGGGGGGACCTTCTCCCCCCCTCCCCCCCTCCCCCATTGCTCATCCACCTCCCTCCAGATACGTAAGGAGCCTATCCTTTGGTTATAGGATATTGCTCCGCTAGCGGGCAGGGTGGGCGCTATGAGTGGTCGGTTGCTTGCCTAACTACTATCCTTATATCTCTCCCCGCTACCGGAAGGGAGCTTACCTTACCTACGCACTCTTCTAGTAGACGGGTGGAGAAGTTGTTTAATTTTGTTATTTTAAGGATATATACCCTAATTTTAAGATATTTTACAATGAATTGTGTGTTATTATATTATTTTTATCAACCATCCCCGCCATTGTCCGTCGTGGTTTCCATTACCACCACTCCTAGTTGGTTGATTCTTGTGCCTCCGCCATTGGCGGAGCCATAGCCTATCTTCCAACCTGGTTACCACACGTATTTTAGCGGGGTTCTGGTTTTATCTAACTTTATCGCTCCGGCACCAGCGGAGCATATGTTAGGCTGTAAGTGTTTACTCTGTACTCATGTACTTTTTCACTTACAGGCTACCAACTGCCAGGTCCCAGCCTGTAATGCGACGCTCTACGACCCCTGTGGACATGACGAGTGCAGGTCTCACGCCCCGTGTGCCACGTCGTACAATGAGACGATCGTCTGGCACCCCGAAGCCTGCGCTATATGCTACGACCTGGTCGGTCAGCTGGGAGATGGGGTGATGTCCATTATAGGCTTACTTATGATTTTACTAACAACTTCTAGTCGTAAGTTTGTTAACCCTGTCCACAATTGGTAGCTAATCTCACTTTCTTTCAGGCTAGCGGTGTGAGGGAAGTCGCCCTCGACCACCCTGAAAGCGTGGGTGGGCGGCTTTGTTTGAAAAACGCCGCCAAGGGCCAGCCCTACATTTTAGATAGGAAGCTGGCCATCCAGATCTTCCCCGCGGGCAAGTCGACGGGCTACGTCGACCCCTTGTCCGCTGCCCCATTGATAGCCTCCATCCAGCAAGACCTCCAGCAATCGTTTGGGGTCGTAGCCTCCCAGGAGTCGGTTCCGGACGTCGCTGCCCTGGACCTGAACCTTGAGCCAATGGCGGTAGTTAGCGAGGATTTGTTGGTTGAGGTAGTTTGTCGGGCGCCCAAGGTCTTTCCTTGGGCGCTCCTGGATCTTCTCCTGTCCCTTCTTCTTCCGCCTCTTTCCAAGGCTTTGTGGGATCCGAGATCCCTAGCCGCCCTCCCGCTCTCTCTGTACCTCCTAAGGAGAAGGGAAAGAGAGAACCGAAGACCTTGTCTAAGTCGACTTCTAGGAAGTCGTCTTCGTCTTCTTCGGCCAGGAAGTCGTCGACTTCATATGCCGATGCGGTGAAGGCTAAGCCGAGCTCTTCCCAGTCGAAGAGCTCCAGAAGCAAGGCTTCGAAGGAGAAGGCTCGCGCTACCACCGAGTCACTGCCTTCTCCCGCCTCCGCTGCCTCCTCTCCGGCTATGCCGGCAGGGGTGGCAAGCACCAGCACCTGCGTTCCCTCTTCTATCTCTCCAGGGATGATGGAACAGGTAGGGGTGCTGGTAGGCGTTCCCAAATTTCAGCATTGGGAAACACGTTTTGAGCAGATGTTCGCGCAATTATCGAACAGTCTGTCTCAAACTGGACAGTCTATCCAGACCTCTCTAATAGAATGAGAGAGAATGAGGACCCGAGTGGCTGGGCTAACTCAGGCTCCTCCCCCAGTCTCCCCTGCATCTAGCACGGGGATTCTCCAACTTCCGCCTTACGACTCCTTGCCAGCTTTCTCTATGGAGAATCCATGGAGAGTAGCGGCCTACGCTCCTTTTAAGGACGGGATGATTCGATCCCGGAGTTCGGTACTCGAAGGATTGAGGACTTCGAGTTCTACCCTCGGGTCTGACGCAGCCTTTCATCGGGTATGCTAGGCTGACGCCAACGGCTCTCACGAGAGAGGACAAGATCTCGAAGGAGTCAGTTCTCTACAGTAGAGAATCACGCCCAGCGAGAATGGGTTCACTGCCTTGAGGACTGGGAGTGTACTAACACTAAACTCCAGGCCTACAAGAGTCCCTTCACTATTTTCGCGACGGAAGAGGAGGTCTCTCTTCCGTTTCGCCACGAAATTGTGGAGAAGGCTCTTCAGGCAGTCCTCAAGGATGAGCCCATTCCACAGTTGAGGGAGTCGGAGTCTACTTCTCCACTCTTCCCCGCCTTCGGAGAGTTGTGGGGAAAACCTGCCAGCTACATTCACGCTGGGTAAACTCAAGCCGGACTGCGCCATGGACCAGTTCGGTGAGAAATTACCTAGGCTGCCGGATTCCCTAATCCAGGCAGAGTTCGATGCGCGAACTAGGTTTGGCAGGTCCCTCAACTCTCTCATCGTTACGGCAAATGGCTGCTCTTTCCTACGCTACGGAACCGCTGTTCAAGATTCTGGCGAAATCTCAGTTTCAGACGGTTCTGTCAGACGCTTTTGACTTCTTCCAAGCCAGGAGGAACTGCCGCAAGCATGTCCTTCAAGAGTGCACTATCAGGCATGAGCCTAATAGACTCTTGGCTGCGAGCATGTGGGGGAGCGGATCTCTTCCCAGAGTCCGCAGTGAACGAAGTCCACCACGAAGCTGCTAGACTCAACCAGAGCCTTAGAGCTAGGTGGGGGGGTATTTCCTCTAAGAGGAAACAGGAATCCGTTCCCACTGCTGGCAAGAAACCAAAGAAGGCTGGTAAGAGGTTCCAGCCTTATAAAAAACTTCAACATCAGCAGCAGTTTGTGCAGCAGTCCCAGTTACCCAACAGGGACAACCTTCCACATCTAAACAGACCCAACCTTTCCTCCTGGTGCCCCAGCAATCTCAACCATCTACTTCCTACGCTATCTCGCCGGCCTTTAACCCTGCTTATGAGGCTCAAGGCTACTCTCAACCGAGGGGTAGGGCGAGAGGTTACTTTCGTCAGCGTGGCGCAGGAAGGGGCACGAGGAGTAGGCAGTTCAGAGGAGGGCGTGGTGGCCAACCCGCCCATCAGCAATGAGGCTCCCCAGGTAGGAGGGAGGCTGTTTCCTCTTCCGCCACAGGTTGGGGGTTCAGCAATTGGGCACAGAGCATAGTGTCCAAAGGATTAGGCTGGAGTTGGATCAAAGATCCCCCTCCAATCAAATCATTTCATCAGGTACCGTCAAAGGAATTGATAGATTACGAGGAAGAACTCCTTCAGAAAGGAGCTATTGCGAGAGTCAAACATCTAAAATTTCAAGGGCGCTTATTCAGCGTGCCAAAGAAAGGCTCACAAAAGAAGGGTAATCTTAGACTTGTCAAAGCTAAACTCTTTCATTCGCTGCGACAAGTTCAAGATGCTTACCCTCTCGCAAGTAAGGACCCTACTTCCGCGTGGAGCCGTCACATGCTCCATCGATCTTACAGACGCATACTATCATATCCCTATAGCCAGGCACTTCCGCCATTCCTAGGATTCAGGCTAGGAAATCAGACATTCTCATTCAAAGTGATGCCCTTCGGTCTGAATGTAGCCCCCAGGGTATTCACAAAGATAGCAGAAGTGGTTGTACAACAATTGAGAGCTCAGGGAATCATGGTAGCGGCATACCTCGACGATTGGTTGATCTGGGCACCAACAGTCGAGGAATGTCTCGAAGCTACCAAAAAGGTAGTTCACTTTCTGAACATCTGGGGTTCCAGATAAACAAAACGAAATCCAGACTTACTCCGGAATCTCATTTTCAGTGGCTAGGAATCCAATGGGATTTGTCTTCCCACAATCTATCAATTCCCAGTGGCCAAACGGAAGGAAATAGCAAAATCTGTCAGGCAATTCCTCAAATGCAAACAGACATCAAGAAGAAAAAACCAGGAGAGAATCCTAGGGTCTCTTCAGTTTGCTTCGGTAACAGATATCCTCTGAAAGCAAGGCTGAAAGATATAAATCGAATTTGGCGGTCAAGAGCAAACTCCAAATATCGAGACAAGTTGTCAGTAATTCCACAGATCCTCCGCAACCAACTACGGCCTTGGTCAAAAGTAAAGAACTTAGCCAAGAAGGTACCCCTTCAATATCCCCTTCCAGTGTTAACCATTCACACGGATGCTTCCCTGTCCGGGTGTGGGGGGGATACTCTCAGTTCAAACAGGTTCAGGGGACTTGGTCAGTTCAATTTCGCCAGCTCCACATAAACGTGTTGGAAGCAATGGCAGTATTTCTTACTCTGAAGAGACTGTTCTTCCCCCGAAGAAGTCTCATCTAAGGCTAGTTTTGGACAGTGCAGTGGTAGTTCACTGCATCAACAGAGGATTGGGTCCAAATCCAAGCATGTGAACCATGTCATGATAGCCATCTTTGCATTAGCAAACAAACACAATGGCATTTGTCTGCCACTCACCTGGCAGGAGTAAGAAATGTGATAGCAGACGCCCTGTCCCGGTCAGTTTCCTCTGGAATCAGAGTGGTCTCTGGACGTCGGGTCATTCCAGTGGGTAAGCCGGAGAGTCCCAGGTCTCCAAGTGGATCTCTTCGCCTCACAAGCGAACCACAAGCTCCCTTGCTATGTGGCCCCCAACCTGGACCCTCTGGCTTATGCCACGGACGCCCTGTCGTTAGATTGGAATCAGTGGAGGAGGATTTATATTTTTCCTCCAGTGAATCTTCTCTTGAAAGTCCTAGACAAAACTAAGGTCTTTTCAAAGGGATAGTAGCTCTGATTGCACCGGATTGGCCCAAGAGCAACTGGTATCCTCTTCTTTTGGAATTGGGTCTCCGACCTCAACGGATCCCCAATCCCAAACTGTCACAATCAGTACAAATGAGGACTGTGTTCGCTTCCTCAAGAACTCTCCAGACCCTAACTTTATGGACTTCATGAAGTTTGCGGCTAATAAAGATGCTGACATTGATCCACAGAACATTCTCTTCCTAGAATCAGATAAGAGAGAGTCAACCATTAGACAATATGACTCAGCTGTTAAAAAAATTAGCATCTTTCTTGAGAGAATCGAACACCACAACCATGACAGTTAATTTGGCTATATCCTTTTTCAGATCCTTGTTTGAAAAAGGTTTAGCAGCTAGCACGATTACCACTCACAAATCGGCTTTGAAGAAAATCTTTCAAGTAGGTTTTCAGATAGATTTGACTGAATCTTATTTCACATCTATCCCTAAAGCCTGTGCTAGACTTAGACCTTCTCAGAGGCCTACTACAGTTTCATGGTTCTTAAATGATGTCCTCAACTAGCTTCAGATACTGACAACTCATCTTGTACGTTCATTATGCTCCTGAGGAAGACATTATTCTTATTAAGCCTAGCCTCAGGAGCTAGAATTTCAGAACTGTCGGCTCTATCCAGGGATGCGGGTCATGTGGAATTCCTCCCATCAGGAGAAGTTCTACTTGCTCGGATCGTAGCTTTTTTAGCCAAAATGAAGATCCTCTTGCAAGGTGGGCTCCTTGGAAGGTTGATCCCACTTCCACAGGATCCTTCTCTCTGCCCAGTATCAACTCTTAGAGCCTTTCTTTCTCGTACTTCTTCTAGATCCTCAGGTGCTCTCTTTATGAGAGAAAAAGGTGGTACTTTATCAGTTAAAGGCATTAGACAGCAAATCCTTTACTTCATTAAACAAGCCAACCCTGAGTCATTCCCAAAAGCACATGATATCAGGGGAGTAGCCACCTCAATTAATTATTTCCAACATATGAACTTTGAGGATCTAGGAAGTATACTGGATGGAAATCCCTGACAGTCTTTTAAACGGCATTATTTAAAGTCCTTGGAATCTTTAAAGTTTTCAGCAGTAGCAGCGGGAAACATAGTTTCCCCTGATACTGTTTAGTAGTTGTAGTATTGATCCAGGTCTCCTTTCTACCTACTTCAACCAACATGCCTCAACCTATCGTCAGGCTACTCAACATCATAGCCTTAGCCGCTGTATCAATATAGTGGATTGTCCCTTATTTTTTTGCTAGGGACAACCACTTTTGTACTGATATGTACTTCAGTGTACCTACCCTTATTTTTATGCTAGGGTAGGACACAACAATATGTTTGTATATTCACCATTTTGCGTTTGTGATGAACTTCAGTCCACAATGTGTTTGTATATATTTGGAATTAATTGTATTAATGATGGATTTCAGTGTACCTACCCTTATTTTTATGCTAGGGTAGGACACATGTATGTATATTTTTTGTAATTTATGTATTCTAATTAAGTTAAATCCCAATTTGCCTTATTTTTACATGCATCTCTGTAATTTTATTTATTTACCATTTAAGTACTTTAAGTTTACTAACATTCTATTATTTTACTGTTATAATAAGTTAGTTTAAGTGCTTAATTTGTATGCTGTATTTGATTTACTTATATTATATCCATCATTTTAAACTGTTTTTCATTGTTTTCCTTTTCCATCTTGTCTGTTTTCTCTGGTACTCTTTCATAGGCCGACACGAGCTGAGCCCAGAAAAGGGATTTTGACGAAGGAAAAAATCTTTTCTGGGTGATTGGCTCGTGTCGCCCTATGAAACCCCCCCTTTTTTATGGTTTTGTTTTCCCCCCCTTGCAGGACAAGATGTATTTACTGTATTAATTAAGGATGACCGCTAGGGGCGCTGCTGTCCGTGGCGTCCTCTAGTAGTAGTAGTAGAGGCTGCATCGCCCGTTGGTATCAGCTCTCTCTTGGGGGATTCTGATAGGGAAGTTCTAATTGGTGTTTGTCTCGTGGTAGTGTTCCACACTCGCCCCTATATCATACCGACACTTCTTTTTAAGAGTGAGCGAATCAGTTTTACTGACATTTTCTTAATTTTGTTTTTTCTCTGGTAATTTTAGGCTAATTTTACCTAGAAAGAATGATATTAAGGATACTTTCATAGGGCGACACGAGACCAATCACCCAGAAATAGATTTTTTCCTTCGTCAAAATCCCTTTTAATGTAGAACCTATGGTAGGTGTGGACGACCTGTTGGTCGAGGTAGGTAAGTTGGACACCCAAGGGATACCCTTGGGTGCAACTGCTTCTTCTACTCCTGCAACCTCTCCATCCTTCCAAGGCTTTACGGGTAACGAATTATATACTCCTCCTGACGCTTCAGTTAGACCCCAAGGTCAAGGGTCAAGCAGTGAAATCCTTGACGAAGACGTCGTCGTCGTCTAAGAAGACGGCTTCGGCGTCATCCTCTTCTCGTAAGTCTCCGGCTAGGAATCCGGAGAGCAGAGAGATCTAAAGCTTCTGGGTCCGGCTCTAAGTCCTCGAGGAGTAAATCCTCCAGAGAGAGAGATCTCACACTCCAGCGGAGTCGTCAGTTCCGCTACCCTTGGTTCCAATTCAGAGCTACCCCTCCACCTCCGCAGCAGCTCCGGCTTTGGACTCCAATGCTGGTCTGTTACAACAGGTGGGCGACTTGGTTGGGTCTCTGAAAAGTAGCATGGAACAAATGATCTCTCGGTTGTCGGATAGGATTACCTCTCAAGACAGCATTATAGCCGGACTGAGCCAAGCTCCTCTAGCCTCTCCTCCACCTTTCAATACAGGTGGAGCCCAGCTTCCCCCGTATGACTCTCTACCTCCGTTCTCAATGAACAACCCTTGGAGAGTAGCGTCATACGCCCCTTCCAAGACGGACTCATTTCTATCCCGGAATGTGGAACTCGGAGGATCGAGGACTTCGAGTTCTACCCGGAAGACCTTCAGCCTCCGTTCATCGGCTACGCAAGGCTCACCGCCTCAGCCATGACTCGGGATGATAAAGTACCAAAGGAAACAGTCCTCTATTCACGTGACAGGCTCAGAGAGAATGGCTCAGGTGTCTAGAGGACATGGATTGTTCCAATACGAAAATCCAACCTTCAAGAGTCCGTTTACGATCTTTACGATGGATGAGAGTACCCCGCTCCCTTTCCTGACAAAGATCGCAACGTCTACCATTCCAGCGGCCCAGAAGGGGACCCCATGCCTCAACTGAAGGAAGCAGATCCTACATCTCCGTTACTTCCTTCAGCCGGAGAATTGTGGGAAGACTTACCTAACACCCTTCTCAGCTGGCAAACTCAAACCGGACTGTCCTATGGAGGCAGTTTGGTGAGAAGCTACCTAGGCTTCCAGATAGCTTATTCAGGCGAATTTTGACGCCAAATCGCGGTTAGCCAGATCTATTAATTCCATGGCTATGACCGAGGTGGCTACCATAGCCTATGGGTCAGAACCGCTCTTCAAGCTTCTTACCAAATCCTTGACTCAAACGGTACAGTCAGATATGTTTGAGTTTGCCACTGCTAGGACGAATTGTAGGAAACATGTCCTACAAGAAGCAACTATTCGGCACGAGCCGAATAGGTTACTTGCTTCGAGCATCTGGGGAGCAGACCTCTTCCCAGAAGCGATGGTGAAGGAGGTTGAGTCAGAGGCTACGAGGTTGAACCAGAGCCTTAAGGACGTTGGGGTCTTACGGCCAAGAGACGACAAGATCTAGCAGCTAGGGGTAAGGGTCAAGGAAACCTAGACGGTTCCAGCCCTACCAGAAAAAAAGCAGCCACGCTTTTCTCAGCAAGTTCCGGCCTGTTCCCTTAGTGCAAACAGCCCAACCTTCCACCTCAAAGGCTCAATCACAGCCTATTTTTACGTTATCTCCCTCAGCCTCAGCCTCCACCTCTTACGCCCTCTCTCCAGCTTACAATCAAGCCTTCGAGAGTCAAGCTTCACAGAAGTATGACCGCTCGGGTAAGGGAGAGGCAGAGGTAAGCGATCCTTTCGTGGCTGGGAGAGGATCGGGAGGTCCCTTTAATAGGGGAAAACACATTTCAGGGGGAGGCCGAGGAGGCTACCAGAACCAATGAGGAATTTCAGGTAGGAGGGAGGCTGTTTCACTTGCGCACGGGGTGGGGAAACTTCAGCAAGTGGGCTCAGAGCATTGTGTCCAAAAGGCCTGGGTTGGAGCTGTTAACGAACCCACCCCCATCCAGACCTTTCCGCCAACTTCCTTCAAGGAATTGACGGAGTATGCGGAGGATCTCCTTCAGAAAGGAGCTATAGCGAGAGTCAAAGGTTAAAAAATTTCAAGGACGCTTGTTCAGCGGTGGCCAAAGAAAGGCTCACAAAAAAGAAGGGTAATCTTAGACTTGTCCCGCTTAAACTTAGCCATTCGCTGCGACAAGTTCAAGATGCTCACGATCTCGCAGGTACGGACCTTACTTCCCCGTGGGGCCGTCACCACCTCTATCGATCTTACAGACGCTTACTATCATATCCCTATTGCAAGACACTTCCGTCCGTATCTGGGCTTCAAGATAGGAGACCAGACATTTCTCCTTCAAGGTAGTTCCTTTCGGGCCTCAACGTAGCACCCAGGGTGTTTACGAAGCTGGCGAAGTAGTAGTTCACAACTCAGATCGCAAGGGATTATGGTAGTAGCGTATCTCGACGATTGGTTGATCTGGGCTTCAACAGTCGAGGGAATGCAACAGAGCAACACTGAAAGTAATTCAGTTCCTGAAATATCTAGGCTTCAAGATAAACAGGACCAAGTCAAGACTCACCCCAGAGTCAAACTTTCAGTGGCTAGGCATTCAAGTGGAATCTATCCTCCCATACTCTGTCGATTCCATCATCCAAAAGAAAGGAAATAGCGAAGTCAGTCAAACAATTTCTGAGTCACAAACTGGCATCAAGAAGATCCCGTAAAGGTATCTTGGGTTCGCTCCAGTTTGCATCAGTGACGAACATCTTAATGAAAGCCAAACTGAAAGACCTAACCAGAATCTGCGCTCACGAGCAAATGTCAGGTCCAGGGACAAATTTATCCTCAGTCCCTCTGATTCTAAAGAATCGACTCCGACCGTGGGCGAAAGTCAAGAACTTGTCGGTGTCAGTGCCCTTCAGTTTCCTCCACCAGGGATCACCATCCACACAGACGCATCATTAAGCGGTTGGGGAGGATATTCCCAGTTCAAAAAGGTTCAAGGAACGTGGTCACCTCAGTTCCGTCAGTTTCCATATAAACGTACTGGAAGCAATGGCAGTGTTCTTGACTCTAAAAAGGTTACGCCCGCCAGAGTACTCCCACATAAAGCTAGTCCTGGACAGCGCAGTGGTGGTACATTGTGTGAACAGAGGAGGCTCCAAGTCACGTCATCTAAATCACGTCATGGTAGCCATCTTCTCCCTGGCGGACAAGTTCAGTTGGCATCTCTCCTCCACTCATATAGCTGGAGTGAGAAACGTCATAGCAGATGCTCTATCCCGATCAGTACCTCTAGAGTCGGAATGGTCACTGGCAACAGTTCGTTCCAATGGATTCTTCAGAGAGTTTCCAGGTCTACAGGTGGATCTCTTCGCATCTCAAACGAACCACAAACTTCCGTGTTATCTGTGGCCCCCAACCTGGACCCTCTGGCCTATGCCACGGACGCCCTGGCTCTAGACTGGAACAACTGGGAGAAGATTTATGTCTTTCCTCCGGTGAATCTTCTCATGAAAGTCTTAAACAAACTCAGGACATTCAAGGGTCAAGTGGCTCTAGTAGCCCCAGACTGGCCGAAGAGCAATTGGTACCCTCTCATTCTGGAACTGGGTCTTCGCCCTCTTCGGATCCCCAATCCCAGGCTCTCCCAGTCAGTACAAACGAAGACTGTGTTCGCTTCCTCAGGGATTCTCAAACCCTAACTTTATGGATTTCATGAAGTTTGCAGCAAAACGGGATGCGAATATTGACCCTCAGAATATTCTCTTCTTGGAATCCGATAAAAGAGATTCAACTTTGAGACAGTATGATGCTGCTGTCAAAAAGTTAGCAACCTTCCTGAAAGAATCAGATTTAGGTTAGATCATGACAATCAATTCAGCTATATCCTACTTTTCAGATCCTTATTTGAAAAAGGCTTAGCAGCTAGCACAATTACGACAAACAAGTCAGCCTTGAAAAAGATTTTCAATTTGGGTTCAACATAGACTTGACAGACTCCTACTTCTCGTCTATTCCCAAGGCATGTGCTAGACTTAGGCCTTCGGTAAGGCCTACGTCAGTATCATGGTTTCTTAAATGATGTTCTAAAGCTGGCTTCAGAAACCAATAATGACACATGCTCGTTTATAATGCTCTTAAGAAAAACCCTATTTTTATTAAGCTTGGCCTCAGGAGCTAGAATTTCAGAACTGTCGGCGTTATCCAGAGATCCGGATCATATTCAGTTCCTTCCCACAGGGGAAGTGCTACTTTCTCCGGAACGTAGCTTTATAGCAAAGAATGAAGATCCTTTGATGAGGTGGGAACCATGGAAGGTACTACCCCTTCCACAAGATGTATCTCTTTGCCCAGTTTCAGCCTTACGAGCCTTCTATCTAGGACCTCCTCATCATCATCGGGTCCCTCTCTTTAGAGAGAAAAAGGTGGCACTTTATCTATTAAAGGAAGCATCAGGCAACAAATCCTGTACTTCATTAAACAAGCCATCCTGACTCTTTCCCAAAAGCACATGATGTCAGGGCAGTAGCCACCTCAATTAACTATTTCCAACATATGAACTTCGATGAGTTGAAAAGTATACTGGATGGAAATCGCCGACAGTGTTTCAAACGTCATTACTTAAAAGTCCTTGGAAGCTCTGAAATTTTCAGCAGTTGCAGCGGGGAACATAGTTTCCCCTGACTCTGACTAATCTTTAGTAGAAGATCCAGTCCTCCTTTCTACCTGCCTCACCCAACAGTTCGTCTATTCCTGCCTTGTTCATTTACGGTCACCTTGTGTCTTAGCTGCTTTTATGATGATGTAGTGGGTGTCCCTTATTTTTTTGCTAGGGACACTCACATTTGATGTTGGATATTGATCTCCTGGATGTCATCTCCTTATTTTTATGCTAGGAGATACATCTTATTGTAAATGGTTTACGGGTTTGTACTATTAAGTCACTATACATTCCTTTATATATTATTATTGTTGAGTTTGTTTTATTCAACTTTATGTTAATTGCTTTAGAATGTTTTTGATACATAGCTTTACACAGATACCATTTTTCGTACATATATGACATATTTCTCCTGTAATATGTATATTACCTTAAGTTAAAGAAATATTATTAGAATTAAGTGTAATTTAAGCAATATTTCTATTTTGTATCACTGTGTATATGTATCTTATTAGCAATTATATCCGTTTATTTTATTTTATCTTTTATTTGAGACCTCTTTGTATTTTGTTGAATTCTTTACAATCTTGTGCTATTTCTCTGGTACGATTTCGCGCAGCGACACGAGCTGAGCCCAGAAAAGGGATTTTGACGTAAGGAAAAAATCTATTTCTGGGCGATTGGCTCGTGTCGCCAGCGAAATCCCACCCTACCCGTCCCATCGCCAAGATTGTCTGCTAACTTCAGGATGGCCACCAGAGGCGCAGCAGTCGGCAGCATGGATGGAGTAGTAGTAGTTGGTGCTGCCCACTCTGTGGGTCGGCTCTCTCTTGGGGGATTTTGTAGTGGGAGAACTCATTGGCATTTGGCTCGTGGTAGTGGTCTCACTCGCCATAGTGTTCATACCGACACCCTCTGGGTGAGCGAGTCAGTTATACCTGACCTTTTTCTTTATTTATTTATTCTCTGGTAGTGTTAGTACATTTACCCTAGAAATAATAGATTAAAAGGATTATTTTATTTCGCTGGCGACACGAGCCAAATCGCCCAGAAATAGATTTTTCCTTACGTCAAAATCCTTTTTCATTCACTCTACCACTCGTGCCATAACAGAAAACGGTCATCAAGCTACTCATTCTGAAAAATCTCTAGAGAGGCTACTAACTATAACATTATCCTTCTCTCTTACTTTTCCGTTTTCTGAACTCTGATGAAAACTTATAAATTATTAAAACACCTGTGTTTTTTTGTTTTTCTTTTTCTTAAAACTAATCTCACTCAGTAACACTGTACACGGGCGGAGGCCAAGGCATGGGGCGTTGTTTATAATTCTGAGCGAATTTACATTCACTGCCTTTGCTTCTACTCTTACCCACATTAATTCTATGATATATACTTCCCCTCTCCTCTAATACTGAATAAAGGCCTTCGTACTATATGGTAAAAATGGCTTTCTCTCGAGACTAGTACTAAAACTATCTCTTACACACAAACTTCTCTTGTTTGATCTCAGATCAATCTTTCCCACCTTCAGTTCCCCCTTGAATTCCGTTTGGGTTTTCTTTCGCTAAGTGCCAAGCGCTTCCGTTCTCCTCCGCTAGTTGCCAAACATCTCTCGAAAATGCGTTCTCCTTTCCTTTATCTTCCTTTGCTATGAAGCAATTACCATCACACTGCTTTGTGAAATAAATAGTATATTTTTGTATTTACGCAGTCTTAATAAGCCTAGTGACATGGTTGAAGACAGGGCACTGTTGGCAACAGGTAAGAGTTCCCAGTTTGTGTAGTTTAGTGAATAAGGAAGGGGGTTTACAAATGTTATAAATAGATTTAAAGCTAAGAATTAATTAATGGAAAAAAGGACAGTTACACAGGCCTAACAAAATTAATTTTCTCTTCTTCTTCTGAGAGAGAGAGAGAGAGAGAGAGAGAGAGAGAGAGAGAGAGAGAGAGAGAGAGAGAGAGAGAGAGAGAGAGAGAGGGTAGATTAACCTTTTTTTTTTTTTATTTTTTTTGGGGGGGGGGGACACAAGACAGACTTACCAGTGTAAGCTGGTGAACTTCCTGTTTTAAATTAATATCCTTTGATTAACTGAAAGCTATACAATTATTTTCTGACACCCTGATTAGTGATGAAAATACAAATGAGTGCCAAGATCGACAAGACTTATTGCATAAAGAAATATCATATAAAAATTGTGATAAAATAAAAAAGGTGAAGTACCCTAACATTAAAAATTGTTCATGAAGCATTATGCAGATGCTTTGTAACTGTCTAAAATTTTCCTGTGGGGATTGCCAAATTAGGTAAAATGACCTATTTTGGAATTGTGATGTTTACAATACTATGTACTGCAGCTAAATATTCATGGCATGCGAATCACATTACTATTTTTGAATTTAATAATTTTATTTGTTTATAAAAATGTCAAATCATATTCCATCCGTATTCTTGATGACAGTTAATGTTGTTTATTGAAATATCAAATCAAAACTATTTTTAATTGTTACTTCTGCAAGAACAGATCAAATTAAAAAAGAAAGGGTTTTTGTAAGATTAAAAAACTTACAAGTGTTAAGTGAAGAAAGGAATATTGCGATTTTGAGAAACAAAAACCAGAGCCAAAATCCACAAGACTCAAAGGAACAAAATTGTTCACCTCAGACGCTCAAAACAGATGAAGTGCTGGATCAGCTTACCTGGAGCACAGCAAACGCAGCTCTCTCCTTCACACCACTCAGGGACTATTTTCTCATAGCAGTTCTCCGGAATTGTGCAATAGCCATAATTATCTATGCAGGGCTGAGTTGTAGGACAAACTGCAAGGAACAGTTCCATTTTTAGTGTCTGTTATAGTCTTAAATCTGAGGGGAATGAATGTCTGGCAGATGAAAAGAGGGGCAATGATTAATGATATGTTTAAAGTGCCAATGTAATGTTAAGTGAAGTCACATATCACTTCTCGCTTAGAGACAAGCGGTGGTGCAGTAGCGCTCACTTGAAGAAAGGTATTTGTTGAGCAAGCAATTTGACTCAGAGATCACTCACCCGGTCGTGAGGCATGTACGTTTGTTTGTACACGTGTTGCAGGCCTACTAGCTCGGGGCACTTGTGAAAGACGCGTTCTTTTAGGTCAACGCTAAGAGGTTAAGCGGTATACTCCGAGTGTCGGCAGAGAACGCCCCATCGTAAAGATAGGACATATTCTATAAAAACTTAGAAAAACTGTTACCTTTTGAAAAGAGAGAGAAGTGTGAAATACTCTCTTTACATGAATACTTTGAAAAGAGTGATGTGTGGGATATGATTTTATGCTTATTATCTTTATTACAGATGGGTCTAATTCCATGGTTAATTAGAGACGGGATTCTCTAACCTGACTAATACGAGACATAGTGACAATTTGGGTTTGGGAGTGAAACCTTAGTCAGGAGGGTAGAATGTTATCTTACTGGTTTCTTTATGGGCAGATTTAGCTTTTTATGCCATTATGACTTGTTAATCATTTTGTTCTATTTTATAACCAACTGCTTTTGGAAATAAATAGTATATTTTTGTATTTACAAAGTCTTAATAAGCCTAGCGACATGGTTGCAGACAGGGCACCGTTGGCAACAGATAAGAGTTCCCAGTTTGTGTAGTTTACTGAATAAGGAAGGGGGTTTACAGTGGTGGCAGCGGGTTTAAAAGGCTTTTTATATATTTTATAAGCTGTAGGTATGCTCTGAAGGGATGGTGACCAGTTAGAAATAGGGGGTCTCTTCTTTTTTTTGGTAGGATAAAGGGGTTATTAATCATGTCACAGGCAACTCGGGGCTCTTTTTGCTGATTCAATGTGTTCAACAGAGAGAAGCTGTTCCTCTCCCAAGCCAAGTCAGTTTCAATTTCTTGGGGTTAGGGAATAAAGGTGTTTTAAAAAGTGAAGAGGAAAAGTTTAATTTTCAACATATTAAAGTGTTTCGTAGTTCGTGCATATTTGCGGTGTGTATACGAATTCGGTTCCCGGTCGTATGAAGACGTGAAT
The DNA here is from genome assembly GCF_015104395.2 of Macrobrachium nipponense. Lineage (NCBI taxonomy): Eukaryota > Metazoa > Arthropoda > Malacostraca > Decapoda > Palaemonidae > Macrobrachium > Macrobrachium nipponense. Next base: position 72,080,208 of record NC_061090.1, on the reverse strand, counting down.
GTATTTTCGAGTTTTTTCTTTCTTATTTTCTTCTTTTTATCTTTTGTGTATTTTTTTTACCCTTTTGTTGTTGTTCATGTTCCTTGTATTTGTTTGTGGCAAATTTACTTGAGCAGAATTTTTGTTGCAAGTCACGCCAGAGAGAGAGAGAGAGAGAGAGAGAGAGAACTGGGAACGAGGCACGTTTGCCGAGGCGAATTGATTAGCAAACATCTTTTCTATCCCCTCATCCCCTCCTTATTTTTTTTTTTTTTTGTTATTGTCATTTTCGTGGGATTGTTATTGTGACTGGGCGGGGGGGGCTTGCCTTTTGTTATCCACTGAGGGAAAATTTGTGTTGATTTTTCTTGACTGGGTTTAGTGTATATATATACATTGATGTTATTGAGATCGGGGAAGCTTATTGAACAAAATAGCCTTCGGAAACAGGGTAAAATGGCAGATACTAAGCCCCCTACGACGCTACTACATTACGCGACGAACATTAGTGCTGGCGTTAGCCCATTCAAAGGGATTGTAGATGGCGTACTGTCACAGCCTGTAAATATCTTCATAGAAGGAGTTAATAACTATTTAGCGGGAAAGAATATAGTAGAAGATGTAGAGGCATTTAGAGAGGCGAAAGCTTTGCTAGATTTCAATAAGGGAGACCTCAGTCACAGGTTAAGGAGTTTCCAATTTACAAAATGTCGTACCTGGACAAACTTGCAAGCATTTTTGAAAACAGCATATGGCTCAAAGGAACACAGAGATATGGTGAGAGACCTTCGGGGTCTTTATAAACTACAGAAAGGCACTAATAGCCTTGTAGAACATAGTTCAAAGCTGTTTGACGCAGTGGCAGATTGGGTAGGAAAATTGAAAACATCTAAATGGGTTACAGGGGATAATCTCCCTCTAAATAATGTTCATAAACTGATCTATTTTTCCCTGCTTTTACACGAGGTACCCGATGCAATAGTGGATAGCTTTGATGAAAAGGTTGAGCCTACCTCAGACGAAGAATTACTTTATACCCAAATAGATAAACACAGGTCTAAATGTCCCACCGTAGATAGCACAATTTTTAACGGGACAGGCCCGAGGGATAGAGTACAGAGAGACACAGAACTTTCTCCTCATCGTCTGTGTGAAAAGTTGAGTATAACAAAAGATCGATCGATCAAAAGCAACAGCAGTTGCGTTGTTTCAACTGCAATAAACCAGGACATCCAAAGAAATTGTGTAGGGTTAAATATTGTGGAATGTGTAAAAGTACTGATCATTATTGGCAGTCTTGTCTGTCTCAGATACGGAGAGATGCGAGGCCTACACATCAAGGTTCTGGTAATTATAATGTGAGAACTCCCCAGGCAGGTCAAACCAGAGGGCAAAGGGATCGGCGAAATTTTTGGAAGCCCGATCAACAAAAAGGGTACAGGTGATTGGTAAATGCCATTGTGGTCTCGTGGGGGACGCCCCAGAGCCCAAGCCTATAGTCTATGGAACAGTAGGGGATGTGGATATCCCGGTGTTTATAGACGGAGATGCATGAATTCGTAACGCGCGGACGTAAAAAAATATATATTTTTTAAATTCACCATAAATCTAAATATTGTTATAGAGACTTCGAATTTGTTTCAAGATAAAGTTTAATGGTGGAATATTACAATACTGTAAGAGTTTTAGCTTACAATTGCAGTTTTCGACCATTTCGGACGAGTTAAAGTTGACCGAATGTCGAAATTTTTTTATAAATTTTTTTTATATGCAATTATTTCGGAAATTAGAAAAGCTACAACCTTCAAATATTTTTCCTTTTATTCTACATGAAATTGCGCACATTTTCATATATAAAACTCTATGAAATGCCTAATATGAAACGGAGCAAATTTTCCGAGAATGCGATGTACCCATTTCGGAGATTTATGGCGGAGAATCCGCGCGCGGAGGGAAGGAAAGTTTTTTTCATAAATTCACCATAAATCGAAATATTGTGCTAGAGACTTCCAATTTGTTGCAAAATGAAGGTAAATGATTGAATATTACTAAAATATAAGAGTTTTAGCTTACAATTGCGTTTTTCGACCATTTCGGTAGAGTCAAAGTTGACCAAACGTGTTTTTTTTTCTATTTATCGTAATTTATATGCAAATATTTCAAAAATGAGAAAAGCTACAACCTTCAATTATTTTTCGTTGTATTCTACATGAAATTGCGCACATTTTCATATATAAAACTTTATGTAACGGCTAATTTAAAATGGTGCAAACATTACCACAATCGCACGTATGATTTTTTTCGAAAGAGTTACCGCGCGGACGTAAGGAAAATGTTATTTTTTTCATAAATTCACCATAAATCGAAATATTGTGCTAGAGACTTCCAATTTGTTACAAAATGAAAGTAAATAATGATTGAATATTACTAAAAATATAATAAGAGTTTTAGCTTACAATTGCGTTTTTCGACCATTTCGGTAGAGTCAAAATTGACCGAAGGTTGAAAATTTGTCACTTATCATTTTTTATATGAAAATATTTCAAAACTGATAAAAGCTACAACCATGGGTTGTTTTTAGTTGTATTGTGCATGAAATTGCACACATTTCCATATATAAAACTTTATGTAACGGCTGATTTTAAAATGGTGCAAACATTACCACAATCGCATGTATGATTTTTTTCGGAAGAGTTACCGCACGGACGTAAGGAAACAGTTTTTTCATAAATTCACCATAAATCGAAATATTGTGCTAGAGACTTCCAATTTGTTGCAAAATTAAGGTAAATAGTTGAATATTACTAAAATATAAGCGTTTTAGCTTACAATTGCGTTTTTCGACCATTTCGGTAGAGTCAAAGTTGACCGAAGATTGAAATTTTGGCACTTATCGTTATTTATATGGAAATATTTCAAAACTGATAAAAGCTACTGGTGATAGGTGGTTATGTCTTGCATTAGAAGACGAAAGATTGCAGGATGGGAGAAATAATATCCCGAGTCGTAGATTGGTTGATTCCAAGCAGCAAAAGGTAAATATGTACAGAGGCACTGCAGGGCGTGTAGCTCGCGCCAAGAGAAGCAAGAAGAATAGTCATGCGCATGTGCAGGGTTCATGATACAGGGCGACACATGCGGATGCGTTCACAATAGGTGATTTTATTAAATGCATGGAAATGAATGGTACAGCAATTGCATAGTAAAATATACATTATTCCACACCTCCCCTTCCCCTTTTGCGTTCAAAGAGGTATTTTGAACGTACTAAACAAATTACATGTAGATATGTACATTATGTAGGCCTGTCAATCTTTGGGGACCTGCGAGGGGTTTTGGAGGGAATTGATGACTTTTCCATGTCTGGGCTAGGGACCAGGAGGGAGATCAAGAGTTGGGAACTTGACTGGGGCTGGGCAGTGGATATAGGAAGCGACGGTTCCGACGTAACACTCGACCACTTGGGAGACAGATCTCGTACTTGCGTGATCGTGCACCACCCATGACAATCCCAACTGTGTCCCATCGGTGGGATGTTGGGTCCTGGAGGCGGACAGTTGGCCCAAATTAAAGCCTGGCAGGGGGCGGGCTGGGGCGTCATAGTTGCACTGCACCTGAGCAGCTCTGGCAGCAGCTCGGCGGTCGCAGTCATGGGCCTTTTCCTGCCAATCTTCTGTGAATGACTGAGGATGGGCAGGCACACATGTACGGAGAGGGTGACCATACAGTACCTGGGCAGGAGAGCGAGGCCAGACTGGTTGGGTGTTGTTTCTTAACTCAAGGAGACCACGATCGAAATCCTCGCAGTCAATGTTTCCTTGTGGGGCCGTTTTGAGGATCAAGTGCTTGACAGCCTTGACGGCAGCCTCAGCATGTCCATTTGACTGTGGGTAATGTGGCGACGAGATGATGTGGATGTTATAACCCCCAACGTTCTGTGAAGTCAGCAAATTCTTTGCTGGTAAACTGAGGTCCTCCATCGGTGCACAGGCGTAAGGGAACACCCACCTCTCTGAAGTAGCGGCAGAAGTGCCGTAAGGTCGAGGAGGCAGTAGTGTCACCCTTGCAAGGGACAACCACAGGCCAGCCAGAGAGGCGGTCAGCGACTACAAGAAAGGACTTCCCAGCTACCTGGAAGAAGTCCGCCGATACCGACTCAAAGGGCCTGGATGGATGGTCGTCATTGTGGAGAGGCTCCCGTTGTTGGCTGGGACGCAGGACTTGGCACGGCTCGTAGGCAGCGACGGTGTTGGCGATGTCCGAGTCTATCCCCAGGCCAGAAGACGGTTTGTCGAGCCCGACGTTTTGGGTAGCCTTGACAACCACGGTGACTATCATGGAGTCTGGCGAGTGTGTGGCGACGTAGAGCTGCAGGAACTAGTATCTTGCCCCGTAGAGCACGAGGTTGCCATCAGTAGAGAGGGCTTCTCGCAGCTTTCCAGTATGGTGATAAGGATGCATGTAGGTAGTAGGCGGTTCGTGGAAACCCAGAACTGATGCAGTCACGAAGGGCGAATGTAGGTGGGGTCGGCCTGTGCTGCTATCGACATGTCCTGTAGGGTCCGGTCGGCATCAATGGTTGGGGCATTCCTCGTCCTGGGTAAGCTGTTTTGTAAGCATTGATGACAGCTCTGACATGTGCCGTTACCTCAGCGCAGCCAGTCATATCCTCAGAGGTGGGTAGCTGACTGGTGCACGAGAAAGTGCATCTGGGATGCATAGAGACTTGCCGGCATGCCACACTGCAGTAAATTGATATTGCGACATGCGCTCCTTCATTCGCTGGAGCCGTGGGTTTTCAACCATGTCCAGCGTGTAGCTGTTGATGATAGGCACCAGTGGGCGATGGTCGGTTTGCAGGGTGAAGGTTGGCAGTCCTTTGAGGTATAGGCAGCACTTTGTGAGGGCCCAAGATACTGCAAGCATCTCCAGTTCAATCGTTGCATACCTTGTTTCGGCGTCTGCGAGAAAGCGGGATCCACACTGGACTACTCGGAGATGTTCCCAGATTCCATGGTCCTGGAGGAGAGCCGTATCCTATCCCGTAGAGCCGAAAAATGCGTCGGTCCTGGAGAATGTTTGGCAGGGTTGGGTCAAAAGACGCAAGAACAGGCGGACTTGAAAGTGCTTGTTTCACACGTTTGAAGGCCTGGGTCATGGTCCAGGTGTCCAAAGAAAAGAGCGCTTGGGGCTCATGAGTGGTCGAAGTGGGGCTGTCGCAGTCAGGGCAATATCTGGGGTAAACTCTGCCAACTGGTTTACTATCCATGAAGGAACGTAAGTCCGTCAGGTTGGATGGTGTAGGGAAGTCTTGCAGAGCAGCAACTCGTCCTGGGTCAGCAGCAATTCCTTCTTCGGAAAGGGTGAAGCCACAGAAATTCACTCTGGTCTGCTGCCACTGTGAACTTTTTCTTTGTTGTTAGAGTGATGCCCTTTTTATTTTTGCGGCAGCGGTGAGTGAGCAATTCGTGGATCCTGTGGTAGTGTGTCAGTAGGTCATCGTCGAAGATGAGAATGTCCTCAACAACCTTTTATGACACACTTCTTCATACCTTGGAGAGCTAGGTCGCCGCGGTAACAATAGGCATCACCAGTGGCAGAGAAGCCCATAGGTCCCCGGCAATGCTGGAAGCGTCCATAAGGCGTAATGAAAGTGGTGAGGTGGCGGTCCTCTTCTGCTAGCTCCATCTGCCAGTAGCCGTGTAGAGCGTCCGCGGTAGTGAAGAACTTGGCGGTGGAGTCGACAGCACGGACAGCAGCTAAGGGCGTGGGCGAAGGGTGGGCTGGACGGGAGACTTGTGCGTTCAGCTTCGTGAGATCCACTGTGATTCGAACTCCCTTGGCCTTAGGAACGACGACTAGAGGGTGGCACCATTCGATGGCTCATCTCCACAAGGCTTAATGATTCCCTGTTGTACCATGGAGTCTAATTCATTCTTGACAGGTTCGCGGAAAGCGTAGGGTATCTGCCTTGGGGTGTGGATGGCGAAAGGGACCGCGTCTTCCTTAAGGTGGATTTTCATTTGAGGGCCTGCCATCGGCCTCAGTGGAGCTGCTTTAAGGTCTTCCTTTGACACGAGTATGTCCTGAAATGTTTGTAAGAAATACTCTCGGGCCTCAGCAGGGGTCGTGTCAGCATGCAGGGGTAGCTCCTTGCATCGATTAATGTGGGTGACCTGTAGGATGGGCCGCGGAAAGCCTGGCGGGATGATGGCCAACTCCTTGCAAAGTGCATAGGACAGGAGTGGCATCTGAACGCGTTCATGGACTTGGATCGTGGCGAGGCAGGACCGTTTGGCCAAGGACAAGGTGGCCATAAGGGTTCCTAAAGCCGGTGTCATCTTTGACCCATCTGCCGTGAGTGTCACTGATGTTGCAGGAGGCTGTAGCTCAGTCCTGGGAATGCGAAGGAATTCCAAGTGCTGGGGGCCCATCACTGATACATCAGCTCCTGTGTCAGGCAGCATCATTATCTTCGATGTCTCACCCTTGTAGGTGAGGGTAATGGATATAGGTGATGGTGAGGAGTCAGTTGATGAAGAAGGAGTCTCGACCTTGCGACAGCTAGAGGGCTTGCTAGAAGGGGGCGTGGCATTGGGCGGGCCGCCCTGCTTGGCGTTCATCTGCTGACGGCAGTACTTGTCATAGTGGCCCACTCGGCCGCAGTGTCTGCATGTGGCCTTGTTGGCGGGGCACTTTGGGGTCCTGCGCCAGTGTCCTTTGCATCCACAGTTTACACATACCAACTGTCGCTGGCTGGGCACTTTCCTGCTGAGCTGTGCTTCCTTGTGCAGGAAGGGCATAAAGTGTCCTTGTTAGGGGTTGGTAGCGAGGTAGAACCCCTGTTGCCATGTCCTTTGATTTTTTTATACGTGGAGACGGCACACAATTTAGAAGGAGGGGCACGTATGGCGGTAGTGGCTGTCCGTGTGGCCTCATAGGAGCGACATTCGTTAACCATGGTGGCCAATGAAGCTGCAGCGTCCAGGGAAATGAGTTTCTGAGTGAGCTCCTCGTCCCTGACTCCCATGATAATGATCATTTTCAGCTGAGTCTCCTCACACACAGCAGAATGGCCAGGACAGACGTCGATTTCCTCTGCTACATGCTTCAGTCGGACGTAGAAGTTGCTGAAGCTTTCCCCTTCCCTCTGTTTGCAGGAGAGCAGGTCCCTGCGTCGTAGAGCTTCATTCCGCAGGTTCTTGATGTGATCCTGGAGAATATTCAAGACCTCGTCAACACTCCGATCCGTGTCTGGTGGTACGTTGAGCGTGTGCTCGAGTATTCTTTGGGTCTCCAGGCTGAGGCACATACGAAGCTGTATCATTTGTTTTCTGGTAGGTAATGTCCCTAGGTCCACCATCACACTGTAGTCATTCCAGCGTCTACGCCATTCCCTGAACACTTGGTATGTGGCATCAGGACGTAAGGGAGGCGGGGTCTGGGCGATGGCTTTCTGTGGGGGTGGTGGCTGGGTGGACGATGGCACTGAGGATTGTGTGGGAAGTTGTGAGTCCGCTGGTGTTGCTTGCTGTTGGGTCGAATTGACACTAAGTAGCTGCAACAGTATGGTGAAACATTGAGCTTCCTCCTCTCTTCTTAAGTTGTCCTCTTGGCGGCGTAGATCCTCTTCGTGACGACGTTGTTCCTCTTCATAACGACGTTGTTCTTCCTCTCTCTGACGTGCAACCAACTCGGCCTGTCGAGATTCCTCCAGGTACTTGATGAGGAGCCTTAACTCCGTATTTGGAGCTGTGGGAGGCGGTATACTCAGGTGCAGTGAGAGCAAAGGTGGGGTTTCCAGCGATGCAAAACCTGGAAGGGTTCGACGGTCTGTTGGTGAGACTGGGTGTGAAGGCAACTGGCGGTCCTCAGGGTCCAGGTCGTGTTGCATATCCCCAGGGCTCGTCTTGATGTGAAGCAGAAGCCATTATGAACAGTTTTCTGCAATGTCAACTGCAGTTTAAAGGAAGAGAAGAACAATGAGGAAGACTTTCTACAGTTTTTATTAAAAAGTTACTGTAAATAATTCTTCATCTGTGCGGCAAATCCTGGCAGGCGGTGGAGAGTGGGCTGGGTGGGCTCCTGGGGGGTGGTGGTCGGTGGGGAGTGGGGGAGCGACCACTCGACCGTTGAAAAAATGAGTCGGCACTCGGCAGTGTATCGGAAAATGAAATGAAGCGGATGGGTGGATGTGCCTCGGGCTCTGTAGCTGGATATGAAAATAAGGGTACCCGTAAGAGCGGGGTGCAAGGCACAAGAAAAAAAAAATAAAAACCCACTAAAAAAAATCAAAGCACTGATATTACACTGCACTGGCACTACACAAACACTGCATGAACGTATCATAAGCACCGCACTAGCACTGTAAAATCCAAAGGTGCCCGAGGGGTAATGGCGGCTGGGTTTGAATGCTGATTCCGGTGTTCCTTGAAAATGCTGAATGGTTTCGTCACTGCGCCATGGTGATAGGTGGTTATGTCTTGCATTAGAAGACGAAAGATTGCAGGATGGGAGAAATAATATCCCGAGTCGTAGATTGGTTGATTCCAAGCAGCAAAAGGTAAATATGTACAGAGGCACTGCAGGGCGTGTAGCTCGCGCCAAGAGAAGCAAGAAGAATAGTCATGTGCATGTGCAGGGTTCATGATACAGGGCGACACATGCGGATGCGTTCACAATAGGTGATTTTATTAAATGCATGGAAATGAATGGTACAGCAATTGCATAGTAAAATATACATTATTCCACAGCTACAATCACGAGTATTTTTTTGTTGTATTCTAAATGAAATTGCACACATTTTCATATATAATACTTCATGTAACGGATAATTTAAAACGGTGCAAAAATTATGTCAAAGTGACGAAATAACTTTTTGAGATTTTGTTTTGTCACTGATACTTTTTAGTGCGATAAGAAAGAAATTCGCGCTTGCGCACCTGCGTAACGATTGTAAACAAAACAACGCCTTGATCCGTGAACTCCCAGCATCCCCCAAGGCGCGTGATTCAAAAGTTTTCGGCTGGTAGGTCTATAAGTATTTTTCCGCAAATTTTTAAAAAAAACTTTTTTGAGTCGACGTATGGTACATCCATTCGGCATACGGGAGATATTTTGACTCGACGTTTAATACATCCATTCGGCGTTTAAGGGTTAATGGTGGTGATACGAGTGTTATGGAGAAAGGTAATATTAAAACACACATTGGTGATATGGGAAATGATTACGGGGGTTCTATCAGAGTTCACAATGGTAACAATGATAACAATGGTGGTGATGATACTAATATGGATGTTATTTCTGATACTAAAATGCTGGGGATGATACAGAGGGTGGGAATTTGTATGGGGTGGTGGAAAGGGGAGGTACTAACCACAAATATAGAGGAGTTTTATTTGAAGATATTACGTTACTACCGGGTTTGAAGACTATGGTAAAAGTTAAATTGAAGGAAATGAGAAACCCACAGATGTGTGTGTTATTGAAAATAGCAAAAAGCTCAGAGGGGTTGTTAGCACGGCATCGGTGAACAGTGTATCCAAGGATGGGCTTACGTGGTTAGAGTTGTTAAACTGTAATGATACAGTTAGGAGATACCAGAAAAACACATATATATTGGATTTCCAAGATTGGAATTGTGATAGTGGTTCAGTGGCTATCGTAGAGGGGAAACCTGAGTTTTCGGAGGCAGAAATGCAATCAAGGAAACGAACATTCAGAGAACACTTAGCCAATGCGGATTATAGCAAACACATTGAAGCGATAAATTGGGGTTGACTAATGTGTTAGAGCATAAGGTAAATTTGGAGAGTAACACAAAACCTATTTATATTCCTGCATATCGCATACCTTTCAAAATCAGAGAACAGGTAGAGAAAGTGGTTAATAGATGGGAAGAAGAAGGAATCATTAGACCCAGCGTCCAGCGTGTCTCCTTACAACTTTCCCTTGTTAGCGGTGCCTAAGAAAGACGGTTCGGTCCGTGTATGCGTTGATTTTAGATGTTTAAATGAGAAAACAATCCCTGACCGCTACCCAGTCGCGTGCATACCAGATCTTTTTGTTGAAATTGGGGGACATAATATTTATAGCTCAATTGATTTGGCGCAGGGTTTCTTACAGGTCCCTCTTAGCGAGAGTAGCAAGGAATATACCGCCTTTTCAGTGCCCAAGGGACACTATGAATTTACGCGAATGCCTTTCGGTTTATCGGGCAGTCCGATGACTTTTACCAGGTTGGTGAACACAGTTTTGCACGGGTTATTGGGCAAAAATGTTTTTGTGTATATGGATGACATCCTGATTGCAACGCACATGATCGCGCAACACCTGGAAGTGCTTACAGAAGTACTTAGGAGGCTTAGATTAGCGGGGTGGAAAATCAAGCTAACCAAGTGCTCGTTCTTGAAAAAGCAGATCACATATCTATCTAGGTCACGTCATATCTAAGGAAGGGGTTAGAGTAAATGACGATAAAGTCAAAGCAATAGCGAATTTTCGCACCCCCAGATCAAAGAAAGAGATTAAGTCATTCCTGGGTATTGCCAGTTTCTTTAGGAGATTTTTAAAAGGGTTCTCTAACATAGCAGCTCCCCTAACTGATGTGTTGCGGGAAGACGTTCAATTTCAATGGAAGGAACCCCAGGCGGAGAGTTTTCAAAAGCTCAAAGACGCGCTAATGAATCCCCTGGTTTTGAAGTTTCCAGATTTTAAGGAACCTTTTACATTAGCGACTGATGCAAGCCAGGAAGGTATAGGTGCTTGCCTCATGCAAAAGTTCGATGGGAAATTTCATCCTATAGCTTTTTATAGCAGGAAGTTCAGGACAAAGGGCAGCAACGAGAAGTCCATGGCCACCATAGATAAAGAAGCCTTTGCAATAGTGTCGAGCTTAGTTCATTTTAAAATGTTACTGATGGGGAATAAAGTAGAAGTTCTTACAGACCACAAACCATTACTCGATCTTTTTAATAAACCCGATTTGTCGCCCAAAAGAGCTCGATGGTTTTTAACCATCAGAGATTTTGATGCAAAGCTCAAATATATAGAGGGCAAATTTAATGTTGTTGCTGATGCTCTCAGCAGGAGTTTTCATGACACGGAAGGTTTCCAAGTCGCGCAGGTCACTAGCGAAACCATACAATGGGATATACCTCTCATAGAGCAAAGGCAAGATGAAGACGAGATTTTAGCAGATGCAAAAGCGTTTCTAAGAGGGAATTAGTCAGGAAACGTTATAACTTGCCTTTTTCAGGTTTGGAGTTAGAAGGTAATCTATTGGTTAGGAAAATGATATTGTTATTGTACAATAAAGTTTCATACATACTTACCTGGCAGATATATACTTAGCTATAGACTCCGTCGTCCCCGACAGAAATTCGAATTTCGCGGCACACACTACAGGTAGGTCAGGTGATCTACCGCTGGGTGGCAGGAATAGGAACCATTACCGTTCTAGAACCAGATTTTCTCTTCCACCTGTCTCCTGAGGGGAGGCTGGGTTGGTGGGGATTTAATCGTATATATCTGCCAGGTAACTATGTATGAAACTTTATTGTACAATAACAATATCATTTTCATACATTCAACTTCCCTGTCAGATATATACTTAGCTGATTGGCACCTTTGGCGGAGGGTAAGAGACAGCTAATTACTGATTAGACAGGTAAACAACATATGTTGTAGGTAATATATATACAAAAAACCTTGGTTCCTACCTGTTTTGGCGGAAGATTTCATAGCTACTGCCTAGAAGTCTACTTCGCCTCAAGAGCCTCAGCGAGGATGTGACCTATGGCTAAGAGCTCTTGTGGGGACTGTCGATGGGGTCTTATCCACTTACTCGACAGAACCTGATGGCCTTTGTCAATGGGGTCTTATCCACTTACATGACAATACACCTATGCCTAATGGCATAATAAAGGAGTACAACACCGATCCCGATCACCCGATCCTAACCGTGGATTAGTACTAAGATTGAAAGGAGTTATCCCCAACCACCTTTCAAACAACCTTAAAATTCAACACCAAATTCTTTTTAAAACTAAAACTAAACAAAATTAAGGATCAGTCTTATCTCCTTTACCCAGCACTGTATCTGCTGATACATAAGGACCCGGAGAGAAGCATTTCTCGTATGTCACTCTCACATCTTTTAAATAATGGGAGGCAAACACCGAGTTGCATCTCCAGTACGTTGCTGCTAAGATATTTTTCATCGACATGTTTTTGTTGAAAGATATCGATGTTGCAACTGCACGTACCTCGTGCACCTTCACTCTTAACGTTTCAAATGAATCACTTTTGCATTTCATGTGTGCTTCAGTAATCACATTCCTGACGAAAAAAGCTAAAGCGTTTTTTGACATAGGTCTCTTAGGGTCCTTAACCGCACACCAGAGACTTTGATTGCAACCTTGCAGTTGCTTCTTCTTCTGAAGGTAAAATTTTAAGGCTCTAACCGGACATAGTGACCTTTCCAGTTCCTTTCCCACAAGTTGAGACAGTCATTTAACCTCAAAACTTCTGGGCCAAGGCCTAGAAGGGTTCTCATTTTTGGCTAAAAATAAAGGCCAGAAAGATACAACTGCAGAGTCTCCTTTAAATCCCACTCTTGAGTCTAGAGCCTGCAACTCACTGACTCTCTTGGCAGTTGCGAGAGCCATGAGAAACATGCATTTTCTTGTAATGTCTCTGAAGGATGCTTGATGAGGGGGCTCGAACTTCTCTGACGTGAGGAACTTCAGAACCACGTCTAGATTCCAACTAGGGGAAAGCGAAGATTTCGATTTTGATGTCTTAAAAGACTGTATCAGATCATGAAGATCTTTGTTTTCTTCTATGTTCAGGCCCCTGTTCCTGAACACAGCATATAGCATGCTTCTATATCCCTTTATTGTAGAACTGCCAATTGAGATTCTTCTCTCAGGTATAGAAGAAAATCGGCAATATCAGTCACAGAGGTATCGGAGGAGGACAGCTTCTTCGCCTTACACCATCTACAGCAGACTTCCCACTTCGATTGGTAGATCCGCATGGTAGAGGATCTTCGTGCTCTTGCAATTGCTCTTGCAGCCTTGCGAGAAAAGCCTCTCGCTCTGACCAGTCTTTCGATAGTCGAAAGGCAGTCAGGCAGAGAGCGTGGATGTTTTTGTGAAACTTCTCGAAGTGGGATTGTCTGAGCAGATCTGTCCTTTCGGGAAGAGATCTGGGGAAGTCCACCGTCCATTCCAGTACCTCTGTGAACCATTCTCGAGCGGGCCAAAAGGGAGCGATGAGTGTCATCCTCGTTCCTTCCGAGGACACAAACTTCCTTAACACTTCCCCCAGTAGCTTGAACGGGGGAAAAGCGTAAGCATCTATGCCCGACCAATCCATGAGAAGGGCATCGATTGCTATGGCTCTGGGATCCTCCCCTAACGAGCAGAAGTTCTCCATCCTTCTGGAGAGGAACGTCGCAAACAGGTCTATCTGAGGTTTCCCCCATAGAGACCACAGTTTCTGGCAGACTTCTGAATGGAGAGTCCATTCTGTAGGAAGGACCTGGTTCTTCCTGCTCAGTCTGTCTTGCCCTTCTTATAATTTTCCCTTCCCTCCTTGAACGAATCTTGTTAGGAGTACTATTTTCCGTTCCTCTGCCCAGATCAATAGAGCTCTTGCTAACTCGTATAGGGAGAAAGAGTGAGTCCCCCCCTGCTTTCTGATGTATGCCAGAGCCGTGGTGTTGTCCGAGTTGACCAGGACCACCACACCTCTGACGTCCTCTTCGAAATGCCTCAGAGCCAAATGAATGGCTAGAAGCTCCTTCGCATTTATGTGCCAGGACATCTGTTCTCTCGTCCAGATGCCTGACACTTCCTTCGCTCCTAGTGTTGCTCCCCATCCTGTTTCCGAGGCGTCGGAAAACAACACTAGGCAAGGGTTCCGCAGAGACAAGGACAATCCCTCGTTCCTTCTTAGAGGGTCTAACCACCATTGCAAGTGGCACTTGATCTCTTGTTGTAGAGGGAAAGAATCCGCAAGTTTTCCTGTCTTCCTGTTCCACATTTTCTTCAGGTAGAACTGCAGAGGTCTCATGTGCAGCCTCCCCAAATAAACGAACTGCTCTAGCGACAACAGGGTGCCCAGAAGACTGAGCCATTCCCTCGCTGAGCTTCGCTCTTTCTCTAGGAAGGCCGAGACTTTCTCCAATCCTCGAGCAATCCTTTCTTGAGATGGAAATGCTCGAAAACCCCGAGAATCCATCCGAATCCCCAGATACACAATGTCCTGGCTGGGGATCGTCTGAGATTTCTCGAGGTTTACGAGCAATCCGAGTGATCTTACAAGATCTAGAGTAGTTTCCAAGTCCTCCAAACACTGTTGTCTCGATCTCGCTCTTATGAGCCAATCGTCCAAATAGAGTGATATGTTCACCCCCTTCAGATGTAGCCATCTTGCTACGTTCCTCATCAATGCTGTAAACACCTGAGGAGCCGTCGAGAGGCCAAAGCACAAAGCCCTGAATTCGAAAATCCTGCCCTGCACCATGAATCGAAGATATTTTCTCGATGAAGGATGCAGGGGGACGTTAAAAGTAAGCGTCCTGTAGGTCGAGGGAGACTATCCAATCTCCTGGATGCAGAGCCGCAAGTACCGAGTTGGAAGTCTCCATAGAGAACTTTGTCTTCTCCACGAAGCAGCTCAATGCGCTCACGTCCAACATAGGCCTCCACCCCCCCGAGGCTTTCAGCACTAGAAAAAGGCGATTGTAAAAGCCCCGAGAGTGAGGATCCTGCACTGTTTCAATGGCCTCCTTCTCCAACATTTGTTGTACCAGATGTAACACGGATTCCCTTTTTGCAGGATCTTTGTACCTCGCTGACAGCTCCCTTGGTGTCGACGTCAATGGAGGTCTGTCTCTGAAGGGGATGAGATATCCTTTCTTTAGTATTTCCAGAGACCAGGAATCTGCTTGTCTCGAGGCCTACGCTTCCGAAAACTTCAGCAGCCTGGCCCCTACTGGTGCTTGGAGGACTGGTATCTCATTTGGTCTTCTTCGTTGGTCTAAAGGAAGAAGACCTTCCTCTTCTCTCTGATCCTCTTTTTCTAGAGGATCGGCCTGATGAACTCCCTCGAAAGGGCGGCTGAACGTTTCGTGACTCCCTCTTCGTGGCAGGAACAGCTGGTCTCGTCTTCTTCGCTGATTGGACTAGCAAGTCTTGCGTTCCCTTCTCAGCCAGCGAGTGAGAAATATCTCTCACTAACTGAGAAGGGAAAAGCTGTTTCGAAAGAGGGGCGTATAGGAGGGACGCCCTCTGAATGGGAGAGACCGCTTTTGTCAAGAATGAGCTGAATACAGCTCTCTTATTGAGAATTCCTGCCCCGAAAAGGGATGCCACTTCTCCTGATCCATCTTGGACCGCCTTGTCCATACAGGCCAATACGCTATGTAGGACTTCGGGTTCTAAGAAATCGGGGTCCTGTGTCTTCTTGGCCAAAGCCCCAAGGGACCAGTCTAGGAAGTTAAAAACTTCCAAGACATGGAATACTCCCTTGAGGAGATGGTCCATTTCTGACATCGTCCAAGTCGTCTTAGCAGATGGAAGTGCATGTCTTCTTGAAGAATCTACTAATGTAGAGAAGTCTGCGTCTGCAGAAGCAGGGAGGGCGAGTCCCATTGCTTCTCCTGTATTATACCAAATCCCTCTCCTTCCTGATAGTCTGGAAGGGGCGCAGGTAAACACAGTCTTCCCCGCTTCCTCTTTGGATTTGAGCCAATTCCTGAAGGAATGCAAAGCCCTCTTCATTGAGATGGTCGGTTGCATTTTCAAAAATGAGGATGACTTTGATGTCCTCGTACTCGTTTGCGTTCCATCCTCAAGAGGGAAGCCTTCAAATTTGCAATTTCCGATACCGAACTTGCAGAATCTGATAAAGGAGAAGGTAATGCTGTATGGGAGGAAGCAACAATTACATTAAAGATAGGTACTAAACTACTAACTGGCTCGTTAGAGAACGACCTACTCAAACTTTTGGAAGAGGCTTTTCTAGCCTTATCCCTTTCCAATTTTCTCAAATATGAATTAAGAATCTTCCATTCCTCCTCATTTAAATTCTCACATGCAGCACAAGTGTTAGATTCTGAACATTCATTCCCTCTACACTGCTTACAAATAGTGTGAGGGTCTACCGAAGCTTTCGGTAGCCTCACACTACAACTCTCATTCATACACACTCTGAATGTAAAACTAGTGTCAGACATTCTAAGAAAATTCCAAACCAAAATCCAAATAACAGTCCACAAAAGCGTATGCCAAGCCAGAGATTCAATACGTCACCAAAAATATCAGTCTAGAAGATTAACGGCGATGAAACACGAAAGTCAAAGTCAGGAGGAACTAGCAACGATGTTACCAGAACCGGCGACAGAGAAAATCTGGTTCTAGAACGGTAATGGTTCCTATTCCTGCCACCCAGCAAGGCGGTAGATCACCTGACCTACCTGTAGCGTGTGCCGCGAAATTCGAATTTCTGTCGGGGACGACAGAGTCTATAGCTAAGTATATATCTGACAGGGAAGTTGAATGTATGAAAATTAAATATAGGTTGAGAACCAGTGAAAGTAAAGGAGATAAGACACAGATCGTAATTCCGAAAAAGTCCCTCAATTCCTGGTGGTTTAGATATAGTTCATTGCAGGTTCGGTAGTCCTCACTTGGGAATAGAAAAAACGTATGATGAGGTTCGTGCTAAATACATTTGGAAAAATATGTGGAAAGATGATGTGGAAAATTTTGGAAGGAATTGTGCGGTGTGCAACGCATGTAAGCCTGCTAGGACAACGTCATGCAAATTAGGATCGTATCCTATACCGAGTAGACCTTTTCAGAGAATACATATGGATATCTTAGGGAATTTTTGTGAGTCTAGATATGTGAACAAGTACTTGTTAGTACAGGGATCCCAGCTGTTTGATGGTTCCTGTAGGGTTCTCTCGGATTTCTTCATGGTACTTAGTCGGCGTGTCTACAACTCGTTGATCAAGGCGTTTCATCAACACTTACAGGGAAGCCATAAGACGGTTCGAATCCCGCCTACAGTGGAGACCATTACAGTCCCACCGCTGGAGGATAGTGGCGAGGATGAGCCTTTCTTTTTCGACGACCGTTATACTATACCAATAGTAATGATCATGTTAGTTGCTATACTGATCGCCATTTGTGTGCTTGGAGTTCTTAAACTTTATGCATTCGACGAAGCACAAGGGCTTCGGCAACGGAGGTGGCTCTAAGTCATGTGGTAAATTGATACATTGTGCATTAGTTGCCGATGTGGTGTGCAAAGGGAGTGCACTATTTTCTTTTTTCAGCCAGCCTATGTGTTTTACATATATTGTGAGACGCTTGTGTGTCTAGTGACTAGGCGGGAGCTAGCAATTTTGGGTGGCCGAGCTCCTCTGGCAGATGAAAAGAGGGGCAATGATTAATGATATGTTTAAAGTGCCAATGTAATGTTAAGTGAAGTCACATATCACTTCTCGCTTAGAGACAAGCGGTGGTGCAGTACAGCTCACTTGAAGAAAGGTATTTGTTGAGCAAGCAATTTGACTCAGAGATCACTCACCCGGTCGTGAGGCATGTACGCTCGTTTGTACGCGTGTTGCAGGCCTACTAGCTCGGGGCACTTGTGAAAGACGCATTCTATTAGGTCAACGCTAAGAGGTTAAGCGGTATACTCCGAGTGTCGGCAGAGAACGCCCCATCGTAAATTCTATAAAAAAAAACTTAGAAAAACTGTTACCTTTTGAAAAGAGAGAAAAGTGTGAAATATTCTCTTTATGTGAATACTTGAGGGTAGAATGTTATCTTACTGGTTTCTTTATGGGCAGATTTAGCTTTTTATGCCATTATGACTTAGTTAATCATTTTGTTCTATTTTATAACCAACTGCTTTGGGAAATAAATAGTATATTTTTGTATTTACGCAGTCTTAATAAGCCTAGTGACATGGTTGAAGACAGGGCACTGTTGGCAACAGGTAAGAGTTCCCAGTTTGTGTAGTTTAGTGAATAAGGAAGGGGGTTTACAAATGTTATAAATAGATTTAAAGCTAAGAATTAATTAATGGAAAAAAGGACAGTTACACAGGCCTAACAAAATTAATTTTCTCCTTCTTCTTCTTCTTCTGAGAGAGAGAGAGAGAGAGAGAGAGAGAGAGAGAGAGAGAGATTGGAGAGAAGACGAGAGAGAGAGAGAGAGAGAGAGAGAGAGAGAGAGAGAGAGAAGAGAGAGAGAGAGAGAGAGAGAGAAGATTAGATTAACTTTTTTTTTGGGGGGGGGGACACAAGACAGACTTACCAGTGTAAGCTGGTGAACTTCCTGTTTTAAATTAATATCCTTTGATTAACTGAAAGCTATACAATTATTTTCTGACACCCTGATTAGGGATGAAAATACAAATGAGTGCCAAGATCGACAAGACTTATTGCATAAAGAAATACATATAAAATTATGATAAAATAAAAAGGTGAAGTACCCTAACATTAAATTGTTCATGAAGCATTATGCAGATGCTTTGTAACTGTCTAAAATTTCCAGTGGGATTCCAAATTAGGTAAAATGACCTATTTGGAATTGTGATGTTTACAATACTATGTTCTGCAGCTAAATATTCATGGCATGCGAATCACATTACTATTTCTGAATTTAATCATTTTATTTGTCCAAGGAAAATGTCAATTCATATTCCTCCCGTATTCTTGATGACAATGTTTTTTATTGAAATATCAAATCAAAACTATTTTTAACTGTTACTTCTGCAAGAAAACCGATCAAATGAAAAAAAAAGTCTTTTTGTAATGTTAAAAAACTTTCAAGTGTTAAGTGAAGAAAGGAACACTGAGATTTTGAGAAACAAAAACAAGAGCCAAAATCCACAAGACTCAAATATATTTCCAGTGGGACTACAGGTATTTTGACAAAGTATAATATATAAATAAATCAAGGTACATATGTTGATGAAGAATGGTAATAGATGTGAAATTGTGGTCTTTGTTATCCCCATGATCTTAGAAAAATTACCTGTTTTGGTCAAGACAGATTTCCTGGTGGGAACTGGTGTACTTCCTGTTTTCCATTAATATCCATTGACTCATTGAAAACAACATAATTATTTCATGACACACTAACGACTGATCAAATTACAAATGAATGCCAACATGAAAATGACTCATTGCATTAAGAAATACATATAAAACTATACAAGAAAAATTCAAACTGAAACTATTTTCATTTGACACTTCTGTCGAATAGTGTTTACTAGGCTCTCCGAATTGTATTAATGTTGAAATGCAAGACATATCAAGGAGATAAAAACATGCTTCAATTTAATTTCTTCAGGTCTAGGAACATAAAAATGTACATAATTATCAGATTAGTGTCAATGTTTTTCACATCATTTATTGTAATTATACAATCACTTCTAAGTAAGGCATTCACGTTTAGATTTGGTGTTGCTAGTTTTCTGTTTCCTTATGCAATTTTGTATCGCTTGTTTTCTGTTTCATAATGCCATTCTGGTATTCCTTGTTTTCTGTTTCTTCATGCAACTATGTAATTCCAGTACTGAGCAAACCATCTGGTAGAAAGTAATCATGGTGTATTTAAAACCCTAAAATCAATGGCAAGAATTGTGCAGAATAACAAAATTTATTGTAAGATTTTATTTTAGAATGTAAACACATTTGTGTATATGTATATGCGTATGTGCATTATATACACACATACATATTCGTTACTTGTGTAGTATTACATTTCATAAAAATAAGAAATTATATTTCAACTTTCAATAAACCTATCACCTGAAAACTTTAAAAGCTAAACATAGTAAGGAAGAATACTTGATAAACCTTAGGTTAATCTATTATTAAGTAAAAAAAGATAAGAAAAAAGGCCATAGGACGTTTTCCTCGTTTCAGGGGGATACAAGAATGATTTACTGGTATAAGCAGGTGAACTTTTTATTTTGAATTATTACTCACTCTTGCAAGCAAAATAAGGTAATCATCTCTTGAAATGCTGAGGAATGATGGAAGCACATATTGATGTAAAAATGAACCTGACCCATTGCACCACAAAATATACTCTTAATGTAACAAGAAAACTAAGAGAGATATGTGCCCTCACATAATGTTGACATTTTCTAATTAAATCTAAAACTATCCAGATTGATTTTGGATCCTTTGATGAAGAGGAAGAATAAATCAAGAAAAGCCAATCTCTGCAAAGGCACTGATCTCAAGATACGAAATTAATCCGTTCCGAGACGGCCTTCGTATCATGATTTTTTCGTATCTTGGAACGCATTTTACATGTAAAATGGCTAATCCGTTCCAAGCCCTCCAAAAACACCCCAGTAAATTATATTTCCAGGCCTAAAACACATGTTCTAGGGTTACGACGGAAGAAATATGACTCCAAAAAGGCAAAATACTGTACATACTTGAGTAATATTCAACTGCATGCAATGTTCAACCCCATTTTTACTGCATATATTAGGACTTTAGCATATTTCCCTGTAGAAATAAGGCCTAAGCCTCTGTTAGCGGGTGCTATGTAGCCTAGTCTATGATTCTGACATCTAAACCTAAGAGCTAAAAGCTTAGAATATGCCAATAAAATGTATAAATAATCAGTATGTACTCATTTCAAATAATTATTAATTAATCATTAACTATAATACACAAACAAACAAAAAACAAACCTTCCAATCGATTGTTTACATTCAGCTCTTACCCGTCTTACGAGTATCGAACGAGCGCCAAGCAATCATTTTTCCTAGCACACAGTAAGCCATAAATTGTCATTAGTATCTCTCTTCAACTAATGAAACCACCAAACAGTATAATAACCATTCATTTCTATTCTTTATTCTATCTTTACCTAATGGAGATACCGAGTTACTGACAGCTATAATGAAACATACGTATACGTAACGTAATAATAAAAAAGAAGAATTCTAAAATTTATGTATTTGTTGACAGTCTGATTTATTTTATATTTTATGATATCTAATTCACAATTTTTTTTATTAAATGTATTGCATGTACTCATTTCAAATAATTATTAAGTAACCATTAAATAACTATAATAAACAAACAAAAAAAAAACAAAAAAAAAGCTTCCAAACGTCTGTTTACATCCAGCACTTACGAGTATCGAACGATCGCCAAGCAATCACTTTTACACAGTAAGCCATAAATTTTCATTATCTCTCTTCAACTACTGAAACTACCAAACAGTATAATAACCATTCATTTCTATTCTTTATTCTATCTTTACCTAATGTTTTTTTTTTATTAAATGTATTGCCTGAATAAGTTTTTCAATTTACAGCAACCTTTTACCAATAGAATACTTAAAGCAGAAGGGGTAGAGGCTGACCAATAGGAGAGCAGGACCTTATGGGGTGACTAGCATCAGGAACCAATGGGAGAGCGGGAGGATGGTGGCGAGTTTACTCAGTTGGCAGCGCGGGAGTTTAAAAATTGTTCTCGGTGGTCCGGGCGAATCTCAGGAATTTACAGCAACAACCTTTCGTATCTTGAAAACTTTTCGTATGTAGAGCAGTAAAATTTTTCGCATTGGCTTTCATATCTCGAGTTTTTCGTAAGTAGAGCCTTTCGTATCTCGAGGTACTACTGTACCTGGTTCTGTTCCTGACTTTGTCTTTTTTCATGATAGTGTCAATGCACTCGGATAGTCTTCATTTAGTTCATGATTTCTAGATTTGATCTATTATAATAAGAAAAAGGTCAATCATATTTCTTGTTCTTTATGGTGTAATGGCATTTACTGAAATATATTAACACAGTTCTTCTTTGAACTAGTGAAAAAAAAAAGAAGTGAATACTGGAATGTGAGAAACAATAACCAGAATTTAAGTGCAGCAAAAGTTTTCTATACTAAAACCTGCACAAATCAAAGGAACAAACATTGTTTATCTTTGACAATCAGCACAGATAGATTACTGGATGTGCTTTCCTGACAAACAGCAAAAGCAGTTTTCCCCTTTACACCATTTAGGGATTATTTCACCAAAACAGGCGTCCTGGTGCAGTACTCATTATTTGTTTCACAGTCATATGATATGATGCAATCTAAAAGTTTCGAAATAATTTACGGGAACACAGTTTAATCAAAACTTTCTATTTTGAATTTATTCTCTAGTTGAGTGAAGGTAGGGAAGTTTTCTCTTGACATACTGATGTCAAATAAAATTACACAATAATACTAAGCATGAATTTTACAAAAATTATGTTATAAACAAACAACTTAATAAATGCAATACAATATATGAACCACTTTGGCAATCATATTTACCCAACATTTCTAATAAACTGATCAAATATATTTCCACTGGGACTGCAGGTACGTATTTTGATAAAGTAGAATATATAAGAATAATATATATATACTTATATATATATATAGATCTATATATATATATATATATATCTATATATATATATATATATATATTCATATATATGCTAAAAAATCACAGTAGATGCATGTTTTGGATATCCAATAATCCTGGATTCTCTTTAA
>NC_061090.1:72040137-72055137 GCF_015104395.2 Macrobrachium nipponense | reverse complement strand
AGTTTGTTTGGAGGTAGGTGGGTACCACCATTCAAGTCTACTATACCGCACCGGGTGCATAAAGGTGGTACGCATAGTCCACCAAAACAAAAACTCCCTCTTTTTTCAGATAGGGACTTCCAATCATTCTGTAATTTTTTCGGTTTGTTTGAAGAGTTTGGAGCAAAAAAAATAAACAGTATGACACGATGCAGACGTTATGATGAACCCAAAAAAAATAGTATTATTACTGCTTATAGTAGTGTGTAGGTGACAGATGAACTGCGTCTCAACAAAAAATCACAAAACCAGACAAAAAGCGTAAACATGTATAACTTTCCTACCCAAGTAAAAAAACCAGTTGTATCATCATTTACTGTATTTATTTATTTATTCACTTATTACATTTACAAATAAAAAATATGAACACCAGATAAATGAAGGTAGAAATAAAGCCTTATAGTAACTTTATATATAAAAAAACCAAACCAGAGAAAAAGCGAAAAAGCGATTTTTTCTGAGGATAAGAAACTTGAAAAATTAGTATAGATACCCCTGATGCCCCTAAAGGTTGTTGTTTTTTTTTCTGTGATGAAACTAAATCTTAGAAAACGTAGAAAATTATATCGACCAATTTTTTAAAGATATCTACTATAAAATTTGCGATTTCCATATTTATTATTGGCGGGGCTTTGAGGCTTTAGTTTTTGCTCTTTTTTTTGTTATTATGTGCTTATTTACTGTTCTATTTGATAATACTTTATGTGCATGTTCCAGGTGCGATATACCAACATTCTGTAAGACCGAATTTCTATTCAAGACCGTAGTTTTCTCACCGACCACCAGTGTCCCTTGTACAAGGGACACTGAGGTTTCACATTTTTTTGCATAAAATCATTTATTTTCTGTAGGATGATAAAACTAACAGAGAATATGCGTTATTATAGTGCTAATAATACCTGATAATTTCATTAGCCTGTCTTGATTAGTGTATTGTTTTTGGCAAATATTGTTACGATCGGCACCCCTCCAAACTGGAGTCACTACCGAGAGATTTCAGTTCGGCAGAGAACGCAATGTTTACATTCTGCTCACCCACCCGGTAAAGAAGGGTGGTTAAAAAAACTAAGTTTCTGCTTAGATTACAACACAAATTCCAAGGTTACGACGTTTTGTTATGCTTTTTAACGATACCTCATATGCAGAAAAACTAGTTTTTGAGCGGAGGTGCATAAATTAATTAACGCTATTAAACTGTATGGTAAATTGACCGAAACAACCGACCTCGGACGGTCGAGGACGCCAAGCGTAACAATACGAAAGGACGCCACTTCAATCGCGTGTCTGCCTGAAGTTCAGTCGGTTGTGTGCTAAGACGTTGCTGAAATGAATTCCTTGCCATTTTCGCTAATTTACAATGGCTCCTAAACGCCAAAAGTACTTCCTCCGATGATAGTTCATCCAAGAAGAGGAAGGTCATCACGATGGAGGTTCAAATATGACGTGGTAAAGCGTTCGGAGAAGAGAAACTAACACCGAAAAATAGGCCGTTGTTCTTTAGGCTTGAGCAGGACCACGGTGGTAACCATTGTGAAGGACAAGGAACGTATTCTGAAGCATGTTAAGGATGCTGCACCGATGAAGTCAACGGTGAATAAACGAGAAGCAAAACGTAGCCAGAGCATTGTTGAAATGGAGAAAATTGCTCATGATCTGGCTGGAGGACCAGAACCAGCGACGTGTTCCCGGTGAGCTTAAGTGTGATCCAGGAGAAGGCTAGAGCGCTGCATGAGGCAGTAGTGAAAAAGTTTGGCGAAAGGCAGTGCTGGTGGTGAATTTTTTTTCTTCCCCCCGCGAGTAGAGGTTGGTTTTTAACCGTTTTAAGGCTCGTGCAAATTTGCATAATGTGAAGCTGCAAGGTGAAGCTGCTAGTGCTGATAGCGAAGCAGCAGAAAAATTTTCCAGGTGGTTTGGCTGAGATAATTAAGGATGGTGGTTACACGGCTGACCAAGTCTTTAATGTGGATGAGACTGGATTATTTGGAAAAGAATGCCAAATCGAACGTACCTTTCCAAGGAGGAGAAGTCAGCACCTGGCCATAAAGCTGGAAAGGAGCGACTGACTTTGCTGTTTGGGTCCAATGCAAGTGGCAATTTGAAACATGAAGCCCTTGCTGGTGTATTTGGCCGAGAATCCCAGGGCATTCAAGGGCATTTTCAAGAGTCCAACTCCCCCCTGTGATTTGGAAATCCAAAAAACAAGAAGGCTTGGGTTACCTTGATGGTCTTCGAAGATTGGTTCAATGACCATTTCGTGCCAGCAGTGGAGCGGTATTTGACTTCGAAGGGTCTGCCTTTTAATGCCCTCTTAGTCCTGGACAATGCCCCTGGTCACCCTTCAAATTTGAGCGACATGCACCCTAATGTGAAGGTGGTGTACCTCCCACCCAATACCACATCGCTGATACAGCCAATGGACCAGGGAGTAATAGCTAATTTCAAGGCTTACTACCTTAGAAGGACCATACGTTTTGCTTTGAGGGCCATAGAAGCTAACAAGGAGTTGACACTGAAGCATTCTGGAAGGGCTACAACATTGCTGATGCAGTGAAAAATATTGCAAGTGCTTGGGACGAGGTGAAGACGACCACTTTAAATGGGGCCTGGAAGAAACTGTGTCCACAGTTTGGTGCACAGTTTTGAAGGAGGCTTTGACCAGGCAGAAGACGTAGAGACTGTGACGAGGAAGACGTAGGGCTAAGCAAGAGGCTGAAACTAGATCTTGAACCTGATGATGTAACAGAGCTGCTGGCTTCCCATGGAGAGGAATTGTCTGCAGAGGACTTACTTGAACTTGAACAACAAATGATGAGGAAGAGGCCGGCGGCCGGACCAGAGCCAAAACCCAGGTCATTAACTGTGAAAGGCTGTCAGAGGGTTTACTCATCTGGAGAGAGCCTTGGCTTCTTTTGAGGCAGAAGACCCTAAACGTGCTAGGTTTGACAAAATAAAACGTGGAATGTTAGACTTAGTAACTTTCTACAAGGAGACTGAAGGAGAAGCAGACGAAGAGAAGTGTGCAGTCCAGGCTTGACACTTTCTTTCACAAGTCTCCAGTACCACCACCTCCCACTCCTAGTCCTGGTAAGGAATTCTGAACTGTTTACTAATTTATGTGGTTTACATAGTGTACATATTAAAATGTGTTTTTTAATTTTTTAATGTAACAACTAAATGTAAGAGTAAATTGTAACTTTCATTAATTTTCATCATTTGTAATTTTATTGCAGAAGTGGTGGACAGTTCCAGATCCCCCCAATGTACTACCTGTGACAGTTCCAGATCTCCCTGTACTACCTGTGACAGTTCCAGATCTCCCTGTACTACCTGTGACAGTTCCAGATCCCCCTGTACCTGGACCCTCTGTAGCAGCCCGACCACCTGTACGTGTACAATCAGGTAAGCAATTTCATTTTTCTCATTTTCATGTTGGAAATTGTTTACACCCTACATACATACGTACACTAACTTACATAGTGGTACAATGTGTTTGATGTTGCATAACCTTATTATTTTTTTTTTTTCATTTCAGACCCTTTGATAGTGACAGCGACCCAGATGACCCTGAGCCTTTCCATGGTTTTGATGCCTCGCCCTATTCATCAGGTAAGGAATCCTTAACAATTTGATAAAATGTTTTATAAATTGCTAATAGAAATTATTAAAAGTGTCATATGCGACAATTACATCCACCTTATATATTTATGTACCCTATCATTCTCCAGATCTAGATGTTTCCCTCATCAGTTGATATGAGTAGTATCACCTTCTCCAGAGCCCAAATCAGTTGATACGTAGTATCACCTCTCCCATTCCTTCAGGTAAAAGAATTCTTCATTTTTTATTATGTACATACGTATACACACTACATATGTCAAACAGTAATAACATGTGCAGTAGTTACAGTAGTAACTCTATCATTTTTATATATTTTTTATCATTGCCAGACCCCTTCCCAAGCACCTGCCCATCCTACTCCATAGCCCAGCCACCCACTCATCTACCATATGCCCATCCCAGTAAGCAAGCCAACCACTAGAATTTGGTAAGGACATTTCTTTTGTATTAATGTTTGTAATATTACATATGTAATAACCATGTTATGTATGTAACATACATACTATAATCATATGTATTACATTATCATCCAGACTGGCATGCACCTGTGACTTACATAAACCAGACCTCTACATAGCTACATGTCTTCATTTTTGCTGAAGGTAAGGAATTCTCAGTTGTGTTTAATGTTTGCATACGTACAATAAATTTTGTACACCTAAGTGGTTACATACTGTCCTTTAATATTAATTCTTCATTCCAGACTGCCCATCATCCTAGCCTGTTATCTGTGATAAAGCACACTGAAGTTAGGTTTGGAATGCATCCTTATCATGAATGCTCTACACCTCCACCTCCATCTCCCACAACCTAGGTAACAGCTTTGAGACTCACTAAAAGTTGGTAAGTTATGTAAGGAATTTTCTAATTAAGTTTTATACTACGTACATGTTATATGTGATATTAAACCACTGTATGGTGCATATTACTGTATGTAACTTACTCTGCATAGAGGACTTACTGACAAAATTATTTTTTGTACATTCCAGAGTCCCCTGAAATGATGTAGGCTATGGGGCCACATAAGACTTTGTCCATCCAGGGTTACATTGAACGACAAACTTTAAACTAAAAGTAAGGAATTAATTAACATACATTAACTCTTTTAGTACTCTTGATATATCTACAGTAATTAACATATTGCATTCACAACTTTCTGTAGTGTATATTTTGTACACTAATTTTGTTACTTTTCCTTCCAGAACCAACATTTTTCACACAACTCCAGGTTGTTACTAACAAAATTACTACTACAAGTGTCATCAAGGGATAACTACAAGTAGAAGCACCATTTTGGATGGAAAAAAACCCTTCAGGAAAGTATACGTATCACATGTAACATGTAGTGTAACAAAGTATGAACAGTAAGGTTTTTACATACAGTAGTATTACATACGTACATAACTTTTTTTACAGGAATTTCCAACCAAGTTTGATTATGTACATACATGTTATAAACCACTGTACGTATGGTTACTGTATGTAACTTACTAAACATACATACATGACTTAACTTTGATACTTTTTGGTACATTCCAGAAAACCAGGACCCCCTCCATGATGCAGGCTATGGGGCCACATAAAACTTGTCCAGGGTTACTACATAACATAGCACGACAACTGTAAACTATGTACTACTGTACTAAAGGTAAGGAATTATACTAGTAGTAAACATACATTAAGTAAGTTTTTATACGTACATACTAAAAAAAAGTGACCAAGATCTCTCACATGGGATAAGTTGATCAGGTCCCTCATGGATTACATACTGTACACTCCCTGCTGAACATGGGGGTGTCGACCAATCATTTATACAACTATGCATACCAGTTGATATTAAACCACTGTATGGTGCATATTACTGTATGTAACTTACTATGCATAGAGTACTTACTGACAAAATTATTTTTTGTACATTCCAGAACCCCCTGAATGATGTAGGCTATGGGCCCCACATAAGACTTTGTGCATCCAGGGTTACATAGCACGACAACTTTAAACTAAAGGTAAGGAATTAATTAACATACATTAACTAAGTTTTATACATGTTATATATGTGATATTAAACCACTGTATGGTGCATATTACTGTATGTAACTACTATGCATAGAGTACTTACTGACATACTAATTATTTTTGACATTCCAGAACCCCCTGAATGAAGTGTGCTATGGGGCCACATAGCATGACAACTTTAAACTAAAAGTAAGGAATTAATTCACATACATTAACTTTTTTACTCTTGATATAACTCAAAGTAAGGAATTATAAACTAAAAGTAAGGAATTAAGAATTAACATACATTAACTCTTTTACTCTTGATATCTATAATTTTACATATTGCATTCAGGACTTTGTGTAGTATTTTTGTACTAATTGTGTTATACTTTTACCTTCCAGAGCTACCAGACTGGATTTTAGTGTACTCCAGGATCTACCAAAGGATTACATACTAGTGTACAGTGTATAATAGTGTTTAGTGTATAATCTAACCTAAGGATTAAGTGTAGTACATTGTGCTTTATAGTGTCACAAGAGTTTAATAAAGAATTATACCTTCAAGAACCATCCTTTGCCATTGAAATAACCACACTACACATCATGCAATACTTGCATGTCACACAGGTAAGGTCTCTCTAACTTTTTCTTAGTTTAAGGCATATTTCCAAGTGTCGTTCCGGCTTACGACGATTTTCCGCTTACGACGCGCCTCTCAAGAACGAACCCCCGTCGTAACCCGGGGGACTGCCTATAGATATATATATATGATATTGTTAGTATACAATAAAGTTTTGTACATACTTACCTGGCAGATATATACTTAGCTTACGTCTCTGACGTCACGACAGAATTCAAAACTCGCGGCACACGCGACAGGTAGGTCAGGTGATCTACCTTACCCGCCGCTGGGTGGCGGCTGTATGAACCAATCCCACTTTCTAGTCAGATTTTCTCTTCCACCTGTCTCCTGAGGGGAGGCTGGGCGGGCCATCAATCGTATATATCTGCCAGGTAAGTATGTACAAAACTTTATTGTATACTAACAATATCATTTTTGTACATGAACTTTCCTGTCAGATATATACTTAGCTGATTGACACCCTTGGTGGAGGGTAAGAGACAACTCAAGTACATAGAAAAGGGAAACAGCACATGTTATAGGATATAAAAACCTTGGATCTTACCTGTTTTAGGCAGAAGACTTCATAGTTACTGTCTATTAGTCTGCGTTGCCTGAAGAGCTACAGCGAGGGCGTGACCTACAGCTGAAAAGACTCTTTGGGTCTACCAATGGGATCTGTTATCCGCTTACTGGGTAGAATCCAGTTAGGATCTTGTCAAAGGGGATCCGCCCACTTATATGACAGAACCTGTCCACTATCATTGCAAGGAGCTCAAGCACAAACCCGATCACCTAACCAAACTACTAATTGTTAGAAATACAACCTGAAAGAGATGCCTACCCGCATCCTCTTCCATACAACCATAAAAACACAATACCAAAAAAAAGGGGAATAATTAAAAAGGATATGCTTCAGCTCCCTGCCCCAGCACTGAATCCGCTGATACGTATGGGCCTAACGCGAAGCACTTATCATACATAATCTTCACGTCTCTAAGGTAGTGGTTGGCAAAGACCGAGTCGCATCTCCAAAAAGTCGTTTTCATGAGATTCTGTAGCGACATATTCTTCTTGAAAGCCAAGGACGTGGCAATTGCCCTCACTTCATGAGCCTTGATTTTCAGGAGCTTATAATGGTCTTGATCGCATGCCACATGGGCTTCCTTTACTAGGCTTCTAATAAAGAATGCCAGAACATTTTTTGACAAAGGCCTATTGGGATCTCTTACAGAACACCAGAGGTTGTCCATATTGCTCTTAAGTTTTTTCTTTCTATGGAGATAAAACTTAAGGCTTCTTATAGGGCAAAGAGTCCTCTCTGTTTCTACTCCAACGAGGGCAGATAAGCCTTTCACCTCAAAACTCCTGGGCCAAGGAGTGGAAGGGTTTTCGTTCTTGGCTAAGAAAGAAGGAAGGAAGGAACAAATCACGGAGTCTCCCTTGAATCCTACACTTCCTTCTAAGGCTTGCAGCTCACTTACTCTTTTAGCGGAAGCCAAAGCCATGAGGAACAGGGACTTCATCGTCAGGTCTCTAAATGAAGCTGACTGAGGTGGTTCAAATCTTAAGGACCTCAGGAAAAGCAGGACCACATCGAGATTCCAGCTTGGAGTTAAATTAGAAACTTTCTTAGTTGTCTCAAAAGACCTTATCAGATCATGGAGTTCTTTATCTTCCGAAATATTCATGCCCCTGTGTCTGAACACTGCGGCTAGCATGCTTCTATAACCTTTTATGGCTGAGACCGCCAGACCGCATTTTTCCCTAAGGAAAAAGAGGAAGTCTGCGATTTGGGTTACAGAGGTACTGGAAGAGGAAAGCTTCTGGTTCCTGCACCAACGGCGAAAGACATCCCACTTCAACTGGTAGACTCTGATGGTAGATGGTCTTCTTGCAGTGGCAATAGCCCTTGCAGTCTTTGCCGAAAAACCCTTCGCTCTGACGAGACTCTTGACAGTCTGAATCCAGTCAGATTGAGAGCGGGGAGGTTCTTGTGATACCTGTCGAAGTGGGGCTGTTTGAGCAAATCGATCCTTAGTGGCAGGGATCTTGGAATGTCTACTAACCATTCCAGCACCTCTGTGAACCAGTCTTGGGCGGGCCAGAATGGCGCTATTAACGTCATCCTTGCCCCTTCTGAGGATGCAAACTTTCTTAGCGTCTCTCCCAGTATCTTGAAGGGAGGGAACGCATAAAGGTCTAGATGCTTCCAGTCCAGAAGAAAAGCATCTATCGCTACTGCCCTCGGGTCTGAGATCGGGGAGCAGTAGATGTCTATCCTCGCGTTCTTGGAGGTCGCGAATAGATTCATGTGAGGTCTGCCCCACATCTTCCACAGCTCCTGGCACACATCTGAGTGAAGAGTCCACTCTGAGGGAAGGACTTGATTTTTCCTGCTCAGAAGGTCGGCCCTGACATTCGTTTCTCCCTGAACGAATCAATCTGGTGAGGAGTCTTATCCTCCTTGCCTCCGACCACAGCAGAAGTTCCCTTGCCGTTTCGTACAGGGAGAAGGAGTGCGTCCCACCTTGCTTCCTGATGTATGCCAGGGCTGTGGTGTTGTCCGAGTTGATCTGAACTGCTGCATCCCGGACGTGGGACTCGAAGGCTTTTAAGGCCAGCCAAACTGCCATCAACTCCTTTTTGTTGATGTGCCAGGACACCTGTTCCCCCTCCCAGGTGCCTGACACTTCCCTTGATCCGAGCGTCGCTCCCCAACCTGTGTCCAACGCGTCGGAAAACAACACTAGGTTGGGGTTCGGCATATGCAGGGATAGACCTTCCACAAAGCGAAGAGGGTCTGCCCACCAGAGAAGATCCTTCTTTATCTCCTTCGAGATCTTGAAGGGGAACTCTAGATCTTGAGAGAGGCGGTTCCAGTTCTGGTTCAAAAAGAACTGGAGTGGTCTCAGGTGCAACCTTCCTAGAGAAACAAATTGCTCCAGCGAGGAGAGTGTCCCCAACAGACTCATCCACTCCCTCGCTGTGCATACATCTTTCTCTAGAAAGGTTGTGACCTTCTCAGAACATCGAGTTATCCTTTCTGGAGAAGGATACGCCCGAAAATCTGGAGAAACCATCCGAATCCCCAGATAAATCCGTTCTTGGCTGGGGATTAACTGAGATTTCTTGGTGTTCATTAACAGTCCCAGCGAACTTGCCAGGGTCAAAGTCTTGTGTAGGTCCTCCAGACATCTTTCTTTCGACTTGGCTCTTATTAGCCAGTCGTCCAGATAGAGGGAAACCCTCACTCCCTCCAAATGTAGCCATTGTGCTACATTTTTCATGAGCCACATAAACACTTGGGGGCTGTTGAGAGGCCGAAGCACAAGGCCCTGAATTGGAAAATCTTTCCTTTCCACATGAACCTTAGAAACTTCCGTGAAGAAGGATGGATAGGCACGTGGAAGTAAGCGTCCTGAAGATCTAGGGACACCATCCAGTCCCATGGGCGAAGAGCCGCTAAAACTGAAGACGTCGTCTCCATGGCGAACTTTCTCTTTTTCACAAAGAAGTTCAGGGCGCTTACATCCAGAACTGGTCTCCATCCTCCTGAGGCTTTGGGAACTAGGAAGAGGCGGTTGTAAAAACCCACAGAACGAGGCTCTTTCACTAGCTCTATAGCTTCCTTCTCCAGCATTAGCTCTACTGCTAGAGCTAGGGCTTGGTTCATGTAAGGGTCCTTGTACTTGGCCACCAACTCCCTTGGGGTTGTAGTCAAGGGCGGTCTTAATATGAAGGGAATGAGGTACCCCTTCCTGACGATCGAGAGGGACCAGTTGTCCGCCCCCTTCTGGGCCCAGACGTCTGAGAATCTCAGTAGTCTGGCACCTACTGTAGTCTGGAGGACTTGGATGCTATTTCTTCGATCTAATCGATCGAGAGAAGGTCCTTCCTCTCTTAGGGGGTCTTGTTCCTCTAGAGGAAGAGGATCGGGAGGGAGGACCCCCTCGAAAGGGCTCCTGCCTCGTGGGTGTCTCCTTCTTAGACTTCGCCTGGAAGGATGCTCGAGGCATCCTAGCTGACTGCGCTAGCATATCTTGAGTGGCCTTCGCTGAGAGGGCACTCGAGATGTCCTGGATGATTTTCTTTGGGAAGAGCAGAGGCGAGAGCTGCGAATATAACAGTGAGGCTCTCTGAGCGTGTGAAACTGCTTTTGTTAGAAAAGAGCAGTACACCGCCCTCTTCTTGATGACTCCTGCTCCAAAATGAGAAGCCACCTCACTAGAACCGTCTCTCACTGCCTTGTCCATACAAGTCAGGACACTATGGAGATCATCAGGTGAAAGGGGCTCCTGGGATTGAGTCCTCTTCGCTAAAACTCCCAGGGACCAGTCCAAGAAGTTAAAGACTTCTAGGACTCGGAACATTCCTTTCAAAAGGTGGTCCAGCTCACTCATTCCCCACGTAGTCTTAGCAGAAAGAAGAGCCGAGCGACGAGAGGAATCCACCAATGAAGAGAAGTCCGAGTCCGTGGAGGAGGGAAGAACCAAGCCCAAAGGTTCTCCCGACTCGTACCAAAAGCCCATCTTTCCCGCCAGCTTGGAAGGCGGAAAAGAAAAAACAGTCTTTCCTTTCTCTTCCTTGGAGACAAGCCAATCCCCAAAACCTCAAAGGGCCTTCTTCATCGAGATGGTGGGTTTTATTTTCACGTATGAAGAAGTCTTTGTTGCTTTAGAAGTTGAAAACAATGAAAGAGGCGAAGGAGGAGCAACAGGAGTAAGGGCGTCTCCAAACTCTTGTAGCAGGAGGTCCGTAAGTCTCTTGTATGAAGAGACCGAAGAGTCCTTGGCCAACTCTTCATCTGTTGCCTCTTGATCTTCTTCAACCGAAGAACCATGAACATCCTTGGAAGGGAAGGCCATCTTTTCAGAAGAAGAGCGCCTATCCTTCTAAGGGCACCTGTCCAGCGAAGAGTGGCTGCCTGGGGGAGAGCGCTTGCTAGGAGAGCGCCTACTAGGAGCGCGCCTACTAGTAGAGGCGTGCTTGTCAGGCTCAAAGTCCTTGTCCAGTGGGGAGCGCCTGCTAGGAGGAGAGCGCCTGCTAGGCTCTTGGCGCCTGCCAGGCTCTTGGCGCCTGCCACGAGGAGAGAGGCTCTCAGGCGAAGAGCGCCTACCAGGCTCTAGGCGCCTGTCCAGGGGAGAGCGGCTACCTGGAGAAGAGCGCCTGCTCGGAAATCAGCGCCTACTAGGCTCTTGGCGCCTACCAGGTTCCTGGCGCCTGATAGGCTCTCGGCGCCTGCCAAGAGGAGAGAGGGTCTCTGGCAAAGAGCGCCTGCTAGGGGATAAGCGCCTACCAGGCTCTGAGCGCCTGTCCAGGGGAGAGCGGCTGCCTGAAGAAGAGCGTCTGCTTGGAGAGGGGCGCCTACAAATCTCCTGGTGCCTATTAGGCTCCTGGTCCCTGCCAGGCTCTTGACGCCTGCCAGGAGGAGAGCGGATCCCTGGCGAAGAGCGCCTGCTTGAGAAGCGCCTGTCCTGTTCCAGGTGTCTGACTCTGGAAGAGCGGCTATCAGGAGCGAGCAGCTTTCCAGGCTCTTGGCGTCTGATCAGGGGCGAAAAGCGCCTACTCTGGGAGTAGCTCCTATCAGGCTCTTGATCGACCGAAGAGCGCTTGCGAGGCGCTTGGTACTTCTCCGCAGGAGGCGATATATCAACAGGATCTCGCTTAGACTTCTTAACAGGGAGAGACATCCTTCCTACGGTGAGAACTCCCTGCCAAGGAGTCAGCCAGAGCCAAAATCTGCGCCTGCAAGCCAGCTAAGATACGCGCCGGTGATCTCTCGAAAGCCTCTACTGGGGACGAGGCTCGAGGGCGAAAAGGAGAGGAGGGCTCATACGATCTCCTGGGTCTCTTGACTTCTACCTCAGGCTCTTCCGAGAAGCATTCAGAGCTGGAGGGAAGGGCGCAAGGCGCTTTCCAGGCTCTCTTGAGAGGGCGCGAGGCTTCCGAGGTGCTCCATCCGCGCTTAGAAGAGGGTGAAGACGAAGAAAAGAAGCACTGGCGCAAAACTTCTTTTTTGGCTCGTTCTAAGGCAGCCTGGGAACGTACATCAGGATCTGCCGAGGGGACGCCTGACCGGTGGGGGTTCTCCCTAACCTTCCTGCGGCTGTTGACTTTCCTCCTCCACTGGGTCTGGGAGTCTGGAAGAGGTCTAGGCCTGGAAGCATTAGTGAGCCAGTCAGACGCACCCTCCACTGCACTGGGGGCACTGCAAAAATCACTGGCACTGTCACTCTTACCTTCTAATGAGCGTATTTTGCTCTCCATGCTACGAATCGTGGCCCTCATGGCGGCCACCTCCGAAGGCGTATCTTCAGGTTCGATGCAGGGAGCAGGGGCTGAAACAGGAGAAGGTACTAACTCTACAACTGGGTTCTCTACTTCTAGCTCACTAATGCGAGATCTACTGGAGCTTCTAGAAGAAGCCTTCCGAACCCTATCTTTCTCCAACTTCCTCAAATAGGAAGAAAGAGACTTCCATTCATCTTCATCCAACACTTCACACTCCTTACACGGGTTAGTGAAAGAACATTCATTTCCTCTACATCCCATACATACATTGTGAGGATCTACCGTAGCTTTCGGTAGCCTCACCTTACATTCACCCACAGAGCACACTCTAAACATGGCCGATTTCTTAACTTCAGAATCAGCCATCACAAGAAAAATCCAGAGAAAAAAAAAAAAAAACCAGTCCACAATCGCGTATGGCAAGCCAAAAAGATAAGGTACTTCACCAAAACTCAGTCCAAAAGAATCCAAGCAACGAGAAACGAATCAAACTATCGTGAGGACCTAACAACAGGTGTTGTCAGGACTGGCGACAGAGAAAATCTGACTAGAAAGTGGGATTGTTCATACACCGCACCAGCGGCGGTTAAAGTAGATCACCTGACCTACCTGTCGCGTGTGCCACGAGTTTTGAATTCTGTCGTGACGTCAGAGACGTAAGCTAAGTATATATCTGACAGGAAAGTTCATGTACAAAAATATATATATATACTATATATATATATATATATATATATATATATATATATATATATATATATATATATATATATATATATATATACTATATATATATATATATATATATATATATATATATATATGTGTGTGTATAATATAATATATATTAATATATATATATATATATATTAATTATATATATATTATATATATATTATATATTATAATATATATTACTATATATAATTGATATATCTATAATATATTATCATATATTTGATTATATATATAAGTCTATATAATATATATATATCTTATTATATATATATAATCTATATATCTATATATATAATTATAATATATAATATCTATAATTATATATATATATATAATATATCTATATATATAATATAATATATAATATAAGTATATAATATTAAAAAAATAAAATATATATATATATATTAAATTATTTTTAATATATATATAATTATATAATATATCTATATTAGAATATATAATATAAATATAATATATAATATATATATATATATATAATGTATATATATACTGATACATAATATATATATGATGCTTAAAAAATAAAATCACAGCTAGATGCACGTGATTTCATAAATAAGCGAATACCACGGGGAAATGGATAAAGTAGTCAGGAATCCAAGCGCTATTCAGACATCGTCAAGGAGCTACTTGACGATGTCTGAATAAAGACGAAAGCGCTTGGATTCCTGACTATCAATTTGTCCAGTGGTATTTCTTGCTTTTAATTTATAATTATGTATATATATATATATATGTATATAATAATGATACATATACATATACCATATATATATATATATATACATATATATAATATATATAATATATATTTTTTTTTTATTATTTTTTATATATATTACAATATTATATTATATCATATATATATTATAATTATATACATATATATTATATTATATATAAACATATATACATTATCATATTTGTAAGCTAAGTACTATATCTGACAGGAAAGTTCATGTACAAATATATAATAATATATATATATAAATATAATAAATATAATATATATGTGTATATCTCTATATAGTAATATTTAAAGTTATCTAGTATATATATATATATAAGTCAGTATATATCATTATAAAAAAATATTACTTAGGTATAAAATAAATATTATATATAATCTATAATATTGTAATATAATATCTACCTATATTATGTATAATAATATACATGTAACAATGATATATATATAATATATATTACTACTTAAATAAATACCATAATTAATATAGAATTATATTATTTGTTAAATACTATATAATAATTAATATCTATACCTTTTGTATAATATAATGAATACTATATATATATATTTTAATTTTGTACTATATGTATATTATTATATATTATATATATTCTGTATATATTGTATTATAATACTATATAGTTAGTATATCTAATTTGTATATATATAACTATATATAGTATCTATAAACTATATATATATACGTATATATAAATATACATAATCTAATAATATATCATTATATTAAAAATTAATCTACATTATCTATATTTATCTATCTCTAATATAATATAAGAGTTATATATATTATTATGTCACTCAGATTTATATATATATGTGTATCATCTATGTATACAATAATATGTATATATATATGTTATAGTTGTATGTTAATGTACATATAATAGATTCTATG
>NC_061090.1:72027637-72035137 GCF_015104395.2 Macrobrachium nipponense | reverse complement strand
TCCTGTCTGACGACCTGTCCTGCCATACAACCAACGGGCCCAAAGAACGAAGGTCGCCTAGAACTAGAGAAATATCCCTCAAGTAAAGAGAGGCAAAAACAGAATTAGAACGCCAAGTCGCCGCCTCAAGCACCTTATGGCGACTGATACATTCTTCATAAAAGCTACTGATGTAGCAACTGCTCTAATACTGTGTGCTCTCGGCGTCTGGTCTTCCCCAGCAGCCGAACCACCAGTTTTAACGATAAGATCTCTGAGAAAAAAGGATACACCATTCTTTGAAATAGGTCTCTTGACATTTCGGGGTGAAACAAACAGATGACGGGACGACCCTGAATGTCCTTCGTGCGGTAAATAACATGAGAGCACCCTACACGGGCAAGAACTAATTCCTCATTTAAATTACCAACAAAGTCGACCAGCGACTTCAGTACGAAAGACCTGGGAATGGGATTATCAGACGATTCAGTCTTTGCGACAAATTCAGGAAGGTATGACAAAAATCATGTCTTGTCCAGATTGGCAACCAGAAAAGAGAGTGCTTGCAGTTCACCCACCCTCTTGGCTGTAGCCAGTGGAGACAAGGAAGAGTGTCTTAGAAGAGAGGTCCTAAATTTGGGCAGAATTCAGAGGCTCAAACGGAGGAAACCTTAAGGCTTGAAGGACTTTGTTAACGTCCCACCCGTCGGAGGCGAACACTGCGGCCTGGGTCGAGATAGGGAAAAAGATCGAAGTAAATCTCTAATGACATAAGATGAAGAGATCTCAGGAAGCCTTGCCTTAAAAACATAGGAAAGCATAGACCTATAACCCTTAATGCACGAAGGTGACAGGGCCCTGTCATGATGTAAATGAACTAAAAACTCCGCTACTTTCGGTAAGGAAGGTCTAGAAATTGAATGTCCTTGAGACTTACCAACCAACGCCTGTAAACGACCATTTAGCCTGATAATTTACTCTGGTTGATTGCCGCATGGCAAGAGCCAACTGTCGCGCCACTCTGGAGGAGAACCCTTCGTGCTTGGAGAACCTCCTGACAGTCTCCAGGCATGAAGATGAAGCATGTGGAGCCTCTGATGGAACCGATGAAAATGGGGTTGTTGAGAAGATCTGGTCTCTCTGGCAGGCGAATGGGGGGTTCCACCAGTGCTTCCAGAAGGCGGGAAACCACTCCTTCTGTGGCCAGAAGGGGGCGATCAAGGTGAGATCCAGACGCTT
This sequence comes from Macrobrachium nipponense, assembly GCF_015104395.2. Lineage (NCBI taxonomy): Eukaryota > Metazoa > Arthropoda > Malacostraca > Decapoda > Palaemonidae > Macrobrachium > Macrobrachium nipponense. Next base: position 72,033,919 of record NC_061090.1, on the reverse strand, counting down.
GGTTGCCCTCACTTTGTTGAGGACTGACCTCACCAGAGAGAACGGAGGAAAAAGCATAGGCTTGAAGTCCCTCCCAGTCCTGCAAAAGAGAGTCTGTCCGGCACTCTGAGGAGTCTGGTAAGGGGCGAAGAATATCTGGCACCGAAAATTCAGTGGGGTGGCAAACAGATCGACTGTGGACAGGCCATTTCTTCCCGAGGCTGTCGAAGACTTCCTGGCAAAGTGTCCACTCCGACCCTTGAACTTCGTTCGGTCTCGACAAGGCGTCTGCTAAGACGTTGTGATTGGCCCAGGATAAACTGAGGGACCAAACGTAATCCCCCTGTCTTCTGCCCAACACAGGATTGATCGGGCTTCTTGAGTGAGAAGATCCGACTGTGTGCCGCCTTGGTTTCTCAAGTACGAGACTGCTGTGGTGTTGTCGACAAAGATCGCGACAACGACTCCAACAGTTGTTCCTGAAATGAAAGAAGGCCTAGGTACACTGCCCTCAGTTCCTCCAATTTATTGACATGCCTCTCCTCCTCTAACCAAAGGCCCGAAGCGGCTTCGGAGCCCAGGTGTGCGCCCCCAACCTTGATCCGAGGCGTCTGACCAAAACATTAGGTCCGGAGGAACCGAAAGAAGAGATGTCCCTGACTTGAGGCGGTGAACTTGCATCCACCAACGGAGATCCTTCCGACATTGTGGAGAAGAGGCGACTATCGTGTCCTCGGACACGAAATCCCATGACTGGCGAAGTGTCGATGAAGGGACCTCATCTGAGAACGACCTCCGGGAACCAGTTGGATGAGGGATGACAAATGGCCAGGAGAGACCTCCAAAGAGAAACTGGCTGCATTACGGAGGACAAAAATTCTTCGATCAGACTCAGAAGCTTGTCTATCCGTTCTGAGCGGGAGAAGCCCTCAAATCGGGAATTCAAAACAATCCCCAGATAAGTCATGATCTGGCAAGGGATTAGATTGGACTTGTCGAAGTTGACACGAATGCCAACTCGACACAAAGAGACAGAACTATCTCCCTCGACCGGAGACATTTCTCTAGAGATTCGGCCTGGACTAGCCCAATCGTCCAGATACCGAAGCATCCTTACATTTAACTGATGCAGAATAGCTCGAAACAGGAACCATCACCCAAGAAAAGACCTGTGGAGCAGTGGTGAGGCCGAAACAAAGGGTCTTGAACTGGAAAACTCCCGAGTCCGTGAAAAACCGAAGGTAAGGTCTGCTTCTTGGATGGATGGGGATTTGCAGATAAGCATCCTGCAGATCGATGGAAATCATCCAGTCCCCCCTCCTGAGATGAAAGAGAACAGTCTGGACCGTCTCCATCCTGAACTTGGACTTTAGAATGAACTTGTTCAAAACGAAAGATCTATGATGGGGCGCCAGGCACCCGAGGCCTGTTTAGAACTACAAACATCCGAGAGTAAAACCCGGGAGAAGGAGGAGCTCGCTCTATGGCATCCTTCTCCAAGAGGGCCGAAAGCTCCTTCTCCAAGGCTTGACCCCTGATTGAGTGAGGGGAATAACTGCTGAACTCGAGAGGACGATTGGAAAGTGGAGGTCTGGAAACAAAAGGGATCTCGTAACCTTCCTTCAGGACCTCCACCAACCCAAGCATCCACCGCTCTCCCCTGCCAAGCTGACCAATGGCGGGATAGACAAGCTCCTACTGCGGTCTCCAGGCGAGGTGATGACTCCTACTTCCGAAAATTCTTACGCAGAGACAAGGAAGAAGAAGAAGAAGAAGAAGAAGGTCCTCCTGGAGGTTGAGCTCTTTCTCTGCCCTTGGAGCCACGCCAAGAACCTCTCCCGCGTTTCAAAGGGTGAGCACCAGAGGATGAAGAAGAGGCACCAGCAACCTGAGATGTACTCTGGAAAAAAGAGCCAGAAGGGGGAGGTTGTTGGGCTGGAGCAGAAGGTACAGATCTGGTCCTAAACTTACGCTACTCCTTGAAGGAATGGGAGGAAGAACCAGAGGAAAAAGCTCTTGATAAGGCCCAGTGAGCTTGGGAAGAGGCATCACCTTGATGTTCCTTCAAAACCTCAGAAAGCACAGATATCGAAAAGGAAATCGCCAAAAGGAGAAGAGGGACAACAGACGGGTTCTCTGAATCTCCGATACAGAGAAGGGTAACTGCGACAAAATACAGGTTACGCCTTAGAGAAACAAGAAAGGCCTGCATTGAAGCAGCAAGCTCGTTCTGATGTACAGAAGCGATTGAAATGGATGAGCAGAATTTCTCAAAAAGAGGAGGCATCAGGAGGAACAAACCCGGTAGGAGTCCTTGATATACATTAAAAGCCCTCCGAGGACCCACATATTTGAAGGATTGAGCTTCTTGTAAGGAGCTCATAACAGCCTCCATAGCAATAAAATCTTCAATTGAGACAGAGACGAAGCCTTAGAAGGCAAGGGTGGGCGACTTGAAAGTCGGACAAAATCAGGATTTGGCTTGGGGGGTCGAGAGAATGAAGAATCATCCGCCACCTGGTAAACTCCTCTCGGTGTCGTAGAGAGAAGAGAGCTTCCTCTTCCCTTCCCCGATCACCTTCGAAAGTTTAGCGGCAACGTCCGTCTCACTCTCGCGAACCTCTGGGCAAAGGGAAAACGTAAAAATTCCCGTGACCGGGAAGGACCGTCAAGAAAAATCCCTTCTGTAATACAACGAGGGCGGAGGCTGCTTCTGCTCTTTAGGCCTCGCCTGAGGAAGAAAACTCAAAATTAAATCAAAAAGTTTCTTGAATTCTACATCATGACATCCATTCGAGGAAACATCAATATCACACGAATCCGCGTCATCATCATCATCATCGTCAGATCCTAACTTAGAAACTTCCTCTGAAGTAAAATCCTGACGACTAGCTATCTTAGGTCTGACACTAATATCCCTCCCCCTTCTCCTAAATAAGCGCCCTTTGGCACTGATACGGGACTAAACAGGGGACACGTGGGTAAAGATTCGTTAGGCACCTGCCCGGACCGGATCCCCCCTAGGCCTTCGCCACGACGGGGTTCACAAGCCGGGGTATCGTCGCACCGTTACATGGTGCTGTCGACAGGTACCTGACGAGGAGCTGAAATGAATCTAAAAGTGTGTTAGACATTCTAGTAAAGGCTTCTTGAAAATTCTCTGACAGATTGTTAAACTTAGCAGAAATATCTCTATCTAGACTAAGCTGTAATTTCTTAAAATTCTGTTTCCAGGTAGTTTCCATTGCCAAAATCTTCGAATACATCGAAACTAACTTCACTAATTACCGGTTGTACAGGGGCAAAGCATCAATTAATTCGGAATCGGAGTCGTACGATACCGAAACCGAAGAGCCAGAATCATGAGCGCCCAAGTCAAAGAATTCGTTAGATACAGTTTTAGCAATCGATTTCTTTTTTCTCCTTAACCGATCTTTTACGCTGCAAGATTGTTTGGCGTTTCATATAAGCAGTCATATCCTCGTCAGACCAGGGCTTACATACGTCACAACGAGAAGTCAAGTCACAAACCTGTCCACGACAAGACTACAAATGTCATGGGGTTCATACTCCCTGCTACTCATCCTTGTCCCACAAACCGGGCAGTTCCTGATGTTGCTGGCAGAAGGAAGCATCGTAATTTCTTGGTAATCCATTGTAGAAATTGGACAGGTCAGTAGTTCCGGGTCGCGCAAAAGTTCGTAATTTAAGATAAGAACCACAACAGAAATCAAAGTTAATTCACTATTCGTGATGTAATGCGTGAGTGGTAATTCATATAAAGTTTGCATTTAACAAATAATGAAAGCTTTAAAAGGCACAAAAATGTTTAAGGAAATTTATAAAGAGCGGCCGTGATGTAAACAACACGGGCGCTCGTTAACAACTGATTTGAGGGAAGGTTTTCGTATCTGTCAACGACAGTGTTGCCAACTGGCGGACAGAATAGGAGGTAACAGGGTGCCAATGTGGTAAATTTGGTGCGGTTTTTGGGGATTTAGGGCTAGATGAATTATATTAAGGTAAGTTTATTAATATATATCATATATTTATTTATATATTACATATGTAAAATATACATATATATAATATATATATATATATATATATATATATTATATATATATATAGATATATATATATATATATATATATATATATATATTCATATATAGATATATTATATATATTATATATATATATATATATATATACTATATATAGTATATATATATATATATATATTATATACGTATATATATATATATATATAGTATATATATTATAGTATATATATATATATATATATAATATATATATAGTATATATATATATATATATATATATATATATATATATATATATATATATATATATATATATATATATATATATATATAGTTACGAAGTGCCAAGTATCTGGTTACCATTCATCAAATATTACCTCACCAAAAGCCAGACACCTGAACCCTCATAACACGTATTAAACGACTGAAAACTCTAAAGGAAACAGTGACCCCTTAACACTTACCAGTATTGCAGAAAATCAGACTAAGTTCATCAAAACAGGTGTGAGGTAATCTTGTAAGTAATTTAATTAATCAAAGGTCATCACTCCATCAACAACTTTAAAAGTCTAAGTATTTCCCTGATTTCAGAAGTCTAAGTACTTCCCTGGTTCTAAGTCACTTCAAGTAAATTGAAGGAAAGCAAATCAATTACCACTCTATGATTCTACCTATCATCAATATAATCAAATCAAATATACTGGTATAAAAATAAAAACTTATAAAAATTTTAAATACAAAAATTTATTATTAAATTAAAAATTTATAAGTGAAATTCACAATATCAGGGAAAATTACTGTTACTTGAAAACAAAGTAAAGTTTAATTAATTCTTTAATCAAATTAAGTAAAATTAAATCAAAATTAATTTATCACAAAATTAATCCAATTGAAATTCAAGAGTGTTAGGCAATAATTGAAAATTTGAAATTAATTCACAAGTGCTAAACAATAACAAAACTTGAAAAGAATTCTAAGTAAATGCAAATTAATTCACAAGTGTTAAATTTAATTAAATGTGCAATGATTAAGCAATGAAAATAACTAAGTCAATAAAATTGTGAATGCAAATGAAAATGTAAAATAAAAATGCACACTTCAATAAGAAAATGAACAAGTGCACAAACAATGGAACAATCACAAACACAAAAATACGCAATGTGTAAAAGTGTAAATGTTTTCACTCAAAACATTGTAACCAACAGTTTTTACCAAAACTTCATAACCACCTGTTATTAGTTATTAGTTAACCACTGTTCCTAACAATCAGTAGCTATTAGTTGTTACCTAACCGTTATTAGTTGCAACTAATAAAAATATAACACACTTTACCTTTTTGGTATACCAACTTCTTTCTTTGCTGTAGTCTTGTTTTATACACTTTCTCAAAAACCAGGCGCCGTTACGAAATAATGTTTGTTCAGATTCCACAAAAAGAGAAACTAAATAACACTAAACAAACTCTAAGAAATATCAAATATAAAATTCTAAGTTACGAGTGACCAGTTTACGTTACGTTAATATAATCTCAATGATGTCGAGAGAGAGAGAGAGAGAGAGAGAGAGAGAGAGAGATCTAACCACCTCGAGGTTCTATGAAATAATGAAATCTTCTTCCCTGCGGAAACTGGACAGGGCAGATGACAAAAAACGTATTTGTCACGAATGCTTCCAGAAAGTTCGAAATCTGACGCAATCTTCATAAAGTAATGTGCAATCTCCACGTGGGACTCGGCAAAGACATACACGTACGAGTCCAGTCTGTTAAAAAAAAAAAAAAAAAAAAAAAAAAAAAAAAAAAAAAAAGAAAAAAAAAAAAAAAAAAAAAAAAAGAAAAAAAAAAAAAAAAAAAAAAAAAAAAAAAATCTACCGAAACGGAGGTTGAGCGATAATTAAGATTGACATGTTTTCATAACAAAGCAAGACTTGATTCAATCGCTATCAAATGCGTTGACAGATTTAGGAAAGCAAACAGATCTCACAGATCCTCCAATCTCAAAGTGTTGACATAAAAGTTAAACATTCGTAGTTTGGAACAGACAAGAAAATCTCTCTCTCTTTTTACATTCTACGTTATAATATATATATATTCTTTTACATCATGTAATGCAAAATCTGAAACACATTTTAAAACATCCTATTCAAAGCTATCTAGGAATCTGAAAAAATGTTACACAGTTCTACATGACATTTCAAAGAGGGGAAACATGCATTTGAAAGTAGCAATATATAATAA
>NC_061090.1:71990137-72022637 GCF_015104395.2 Macrobrachium nipponense | reverse complement strand
AAAAAAATTAAAAAAAAAGTTTCTAACTAATGGAAGGATTGAGAGTGCAGCGGTTTATTTACCACAGATGAACAATTGCTAAGCACACTACAGAACCCACCCTGAAAGTTGAAACTAAACATAGCTATACTGAGTGAACCCACCAAGAGCTGAAGCTCTCCGCTGAACGGAAAAATCTATGGTCGAAGAGGCGGCGATAATGTTAATTCAACTTCTCCTATATCAATAGCAAAATCTACTAGTATAACCATTGTATACGCTAAAATCCTCTTGAATGCGCAAGCCAAGGTCTATAGACTTGATGTGAGAGATTGAGTAGTCAGCTTACAGGTAACGTGTTACAGTTGCCTCTGCTCGGATCCGATAGTTTCTGTAACGTTAACATGTTTGGCAGTAAAGCAGGGCTGTCGAAGTGTGGAAATGACGTCACTAATACGGCTTATATTGTCCACATTGTGATTAGGTGTGGAGTGTGGAATCCACACGTAAAAATTTCCACGCCTTTTACTTAAAAAGCGTATGCTAGTTAAAATCTAATAATAAGTTATGAAATCTTTTACTATTCTAATTTATAAGTCTCACACACAAATATCTTTAAAAATAAATAATTAGTATTATCATTTTTAATTTGTGGATGCGTTTGGATGTTTATCAGATGCATGACCTGACCGTTCATTCTTGTGGAAACCAAGACCTAAAATATAAACTAGATCTTCACCGTACGAACTGGCTGGCTCCAGCTCCAACTAGCCTTAGTTACTTATTCAAAATTCTTGTCCTCAACAAAATCTACATTTATTCTTTTTCATGATACTAGAGAGTATTCTTATTTTGCTAGTGTTGATGGTATATTTGGTGCCAAATTATTTTTCAGCGAAGCACTTTACAGCTTTGCTATACAGATTGCAATTTTTGCATGTGAAAATGATTACTGTGCTGTATAATCAGTTTGATTATTCTACAACTACTGTGACAAACTTTTGAAAGAAACGGGGTTTAATGATATCATAACTTTAATTCGTATAACGTAAGATCTTAGCAGCAATCATAGGCCTAGTTTACCTGTATAGATAATAGCGCTCATGATTTCGTTGTCAGTTGATATTGCCCTAAATGAATGACTATGTGTATAACAACGATAAGAGTAAGAAATTATATAATGCAGTGGTATTGAAATCTTCATGTAAAATAAATGGTTCAGTACATTAGCCTAGTTCCAGGATACGTTGCCAGCTTACTTTACTCTAAAAGACATAGTTATAACACTTGTGCTTACTATTACATTTGCAGCTTCAAAATATTCTTTATGAAAGTTAATGTAATTGCAATGATACAATAATGATAATTATTTTTTTGAGTTCACGTGCTAGCATATAACCAATAGTGTTGTTAGCCCTAGATAATAGATCTAGTCATTATATTTATATCAATACTGTCAGATTGACTATCATGATAAATTCATCGATATATTTCATTACGACGATGTGATTAAGATGCTTTATATATATATATATGTAAGTGTTTACATAATAAAAATATGGAATGTTAGTCCATATATATAAAAGACTAAAACTAAGAGGTCAAACCAGATTGCTTGCAGGAATGTGATCAGACTAGAGACGCTAAAGATGACGTATACAATAAAAGTAGGCTAAGATAACATGCCGTCACCTGTAGTCATTCATTTGTTTATAAACTTTAGTCCAAGCTCCCTGCTTGAGACAACTACCGCGACCTATAATTCAAACGGCCTACGTGATCTGTAGCGTGTCTCATTTTGATTGTGTGTTCTTATATAACTATGTCATCTGATTGTATGTTCATATGTTCGAGCTACTATCTGCTTCCTTCATAACTGGTAACCGAGATGGTAGTAGAGCAGAAGAGAGTTAGCTATCGTCATTAGAAGACCTGTACCTCTTTACCTAAGCTTTATCATGTAGAGAGAATAGAATTAGCATCATCATTGGCAGAAGCGATCAAGCTATCGTCATTAGAAGACTTGTACAATCATACCTGATCTTCACCAGTAATTCAGAGAATATAAGTATTTTGTACTTCGTGGTTTCTACTAGATCCTCACCTAATCACCGAATCATCATGAGTTTAACACATCGTCGTAATAACCAAGAAGATAATACCGACTTCGTAAGTGATCTACAAACCCCAAGACACTCCATTGAATATGGAAGTGCAATACCAACCGACTTAGCGTAAGATTATCGCAAGTCTAACAGTTGCCTCATAGGGCGCCTTATTATACAAGGCAAAAACAGCCTAAAATATATATTATATATATATACTATATATATATATATATATATATATATATATATATATAGATATATATATATATATATATATATATATATATATATATATATATATATATATATATATATATATATATATAAATATATATATATATATATATATATTATATAAATATATATAGATTATATATATATATATATATATAATATATATATAATAATATATATATATATATATATATATATATATATATATATATATTATATATATATATTCATATAACATATTGCTTCTATACAGTATATTTATTTAACTTATTTCAATAACTATAAACTTGTTGTAAAAGACCTGTTACTTTTTTCGTCGTCCAATTAAATACGTAAGTTTCATTTCAATTTTTCATCACCTGTTAAAGGAGTTTCATTCAACTCTTTCATCGTCAAATTAAATAAGTTTCATCAACAAATTAAAGAAGTATCGACTGTTGTTGAGAAGTTTAGTTTCTTTTACCCTCTCGTCAAAAAACACTAGAATAAAAATCTAACTAAATCTTTAAACATTATGAACTAAAAACGGAAAGGGTCAGTGTCTACCCTTATTTACCAATTAAAAAAAATAAAATATTGGCTAGGAATTCGTACGGCTAAGTTTTGAGCACTTACAAGATCACGATAAACAACCTATCCAGAGTTCCTTGCCACTACATCGATAAGTCGAATATATTGCATAACTGGCAACCGTGTTAAGATACCGAACGTGGATTTCCTTAGTGTGGAAATCTGGCAGCCCTGCAGTAAAATCGTTTCATACAAACCACCAAGGACCTTAGCCGCAAGAAGGTACCTTTTAAGTTTATGAATATGATATTGTTATGATACAATAAAGTTTTATGCATACTTACCTGGCAGTATATATATAGCTGTATTTTCTGAAGTCCGACAGAATTTAAAAAACTTCCGACACACGCAGTGGTCGGACCAGGTTGGTTAGTACCCATTCCCGCCGCTGGAGGCGGGGTATCAGGAACCATTCCCATTTTCTATTCATAATTTTTATTTCCACTGTCCCCTGAGGGAGGTGGGTGGGTACTTGAATATATATATATCTGCCAGTTAAGTATGAACAAAATGTTATTGTTATAATACAATTAAGTTTGTTCATACTTTACCTGGTACGATATATATATAGCTGTTTATCTTCCTCCGAAGTCCGACAGAAATTTCAAAACTCTCGGCCTGGAACCGCAGTGGGCGGCCAGGTGGTAGTACCCATTCCCGCCGCTGGGGAGGCGGATATCAGGAACCATTCCCATTTTCTATTCATATTTTAATCAGTGCCACTGTCTCCTGAGGGGAGGTGGGTGGGCACTTAATTATATATATCTGCCAGGTAAGTATGAACAAACTTAATTGTATTATAACAATAACATTTTGTTCATGAGACTTACTTGGCAGATATATATATCGCTGAATCCCACCTTCGGATGGTGGGAAGAGACAGAATAGGATTTGTAGGAAACTTAACTTAAGTAGATGATATACACCTTGGTTCCTCACCTGTTAGCAAAGTAGACTTCTGTGATTACTGTCACTACAGCCTGCTTGTGCTTAATCAGAGTTGCCAGCCAGGTGGAGACCTGTAGTGCTGGTGCGCTCTGAATGCTCTGTCAACGGGGACGTGACCTCAATGTGACAAGAGCATAGAGCCATACAAATGAGGGCAACGAAGCAACTGACCACCACCTGACCAACTAACAAAGACCCCCTGAACACTAAGCTAAAAGATGGGAGGTCTTCACCAAAGCCTCACCACAACCAAAAAACACATCACTAAAACTAACCTAAACTAAACTAAGGGATAGGGAGAGAGCTACCTTCAAGCCCCAAGACTGTGTCTGCAGAAACGTATGGCCCAAGAGAACAACAGTCCTCGTATATCGTTCTCACATCTCTCAAGTATGTGAGGCGAATACTGAATTGCTCCTCCAAAAAGTGTGGCGTCAAGGATGTCCTTGATCGACATGTTCCTTTGGAAGGCAAGCGAGGTTGCAACAGCTCTGACCTCGTGAGCTTTCACTCGCAAGAGGCTCAAATCGATCTGTGTGTAAGACGAATGAGGCCTCTTTAATGACGTCCCTCAGAAAGAACGCCAAAGCGTTCTTGGATAACGGTATATCGGGTCGTTTAACCGAACACCAGAGATTATCTGAGGGACCTCGTACTTCTTTAGTCTTGTGGACATAAAACTTTAGAGCCCACCTGACAGGGCACAGGACTCTCTCAGGTTCTTGGCCCACAAGGCTTGTCATACCCTTGATTTCAAAGCTCCTTGGCCAAGGGTTCGAAGGGTTTTCATTCTTTGCTAAGAAAGTGGGACTCAAAGAGCAGACAGCATTGTCCCCTTTGAAGCCCACTCTCTTACAAATGGCTTGAATTTCGCTAACTCTCTTCGCCGTCGCCAGAGCAGTTAGGAAAAGAGCCTTCTTAGTCAAGTTCCTAAGAGGACGCTTCATGTAGCGGTTCGAAAGGACTCGACATTAACAGTCTAAGGACTAAATCCAGGTTCCAAGAAGGAGGCCTCGCCTGAGTATCTTGGATGTCTCAAAGGATCTCAGGAGATCGTGAAGATCCCTGTTATCAGACAGGTCTAGTCCTCTGTGTCGGAAGACTGCCGACAGCATGCTCTTATATCCCTTGATGGTCGGGACCGCCAGCTTCTGCACATTTCTTAAAAATAGCAGGAAATCGGCTATCTGGCTCACGAGGTAGAGGAAGAGGAAATTCCCTCCTTTCTACACCATGCCTGAAGGAAGCCCACTTCGACTGGTAACAGCTCTCGAGGAGCGTTCTCCTAGCGTTGGCGATCGCCTTTGCAGAAGCTGCTTTAGAAAAACCTCTCGCTCTGGCCAGTTTTTCGATAGTCTGAACGCAGTCAGACCCAGAGCGGAGAGGTTTCGGTGATATCTTGCGAAGTGGGGCTGTCTGAGTAGATCTTTCCTCCAGGGCAATGTCCTCGGAAAGTCCTATGATGAATAATTGACATTACCCCTGTGAACCATTCTTTCGTTTCGGGCCACATCGGGGCGATCAGGGTCAACCTGGTCCCCTCCGATGCCGCGAACTTCCTTACTACTTCCCCCATGATCTTGAATGGCGGGAAGGCATATAGTCCCAGGTTCGTCCAGTCCCAGAGCAGAGCGTCCTAATCGCGACTGCTCCCGGATCCAGCACAGGAGAGCAATAAAGAGGCAACCTCTTTGTTCTCGAAGTCGCAAATAGGTCGACTGACGGACACCCCCACAGTCTCCAGAGCTCTCGACGACGTCCTGGTGCAACGTCCATTCCGTCGGCAGGATCTGATCTTGTCGGCTGAGAAGGTCTGCTCTTACGTTTCTGGACTCCTGCGATAAACCTCGTCAGGATCCTTATCCGTCTCGCATCTGCCCACAGCAGAATCTCCCTCGCTAAATAAAACAGAGGACGTGAGTGTGTACCTCCCTGCTTCTTTAGGTACGCCAGGGCTGTGGTGTTGTCCGAGTTGACTTGGACTACTTTCTCTGCAACCTTTTGTTGGAAGAACTGTAGCGCCAGAAAAAAAAACCGCCGCTAGTTCCTTTACATTGATGTGCCAGGACACCTGTTTCCCCCCTCCAGGTGGCCTGACACTTCCTCCCCTCCTAGTGTTGCTGCCCCATCCCGACACCCGAAGCGTCGGAAAACAACACTAGGTCTGGGCTCAGAAGCTTTAGGGACAACCCCTCTCGAAACTTCCGAGGATCTAACCACCATCTTAGATGGTTCTTCACCGATTTGGTGATGAAAAGGGTCGCATCCAGATCCTCTCTGACTCTCCATTCGTCTGCTAAGAAAAACTGGAGAGGTCTGAGGTGTAGTCTTCCCAGGGAAACAAACTTTTCCAGCGAGGAAATGGTTCCCAGCAGACTCATCCATTCCCTCGCCGAGCAAGCTTCCTTCCCCAGGAATGCCGAGACTTTCTCTAAGCCTTGCAGCTGTCGTTCCTGGGACGGAAACGCTCGAAAAGCCACTGAATCCATCTGAATCCCCAGAACACGATGGACTGTGTTGGGGTCAGATGCGACTTTCGAGGTTGACTAGAAGTCCCAGGGACTTCGCCAAGGCCAACGTGAAGTGAAGGTCCTTCAGACACCTTTCTTCTGACGATGCTCTGATAAGCCAATCGTCGAGATACAGGGACATTCTTATTCCTTGCAGAATGTAACCATCTCGCTACGTTCTTCATGAGCATGGTAAATACCATCGGAGCCGTTCTTAAACCGAAACAAAGGGCTCGGAATTGCCAACTTTGTCCTTAGCATAAACCCTCAGAAACTTTCTTGAAAGAGGGTGGATAGGCACGTGAAATATCCGCGTCCTGTAGGTCCAAGGACACCATCCAGTCGCCCAGTCTTAGGGCTCCTAGAACCGACTGAGGTGTTTCCATCTTGAATTTTTTCTTTTCTACGAAAAGATTCAGGCCTGCTTACGTCCAAGACTGGACGCCACCCCGACGATGTTTTGATACAGGAAAAGTCTGTTGTAGTATCCTGGTGACCCCAGGTCTAAGACCTGCTCCACCGCTCTTTTCGTGATCATTTGTTCCAAAAGATCTAAAAGAACCTGCTGTTTCTCCCCTTGATACGACGGGGAAAGATCTCTGGGAGTCCGTTGAAGAGGAGGATGGTCTACAAAGGGGATCCTTGTACCCCTGTTCTACTATCTTGAGGGACCACGCATCTGTATCTCTCTCTCTCCACGCCCCCGCAAAGAACTTTAGCCTGGCTCCGACAGGCATCTGAAGGACTTTGTCTCATTTAGAGGATTTAGGTTGAAGGAACCTCTTCCTCTTGCAAGTCCTCTCCCTCGAGGGCAGCTCTCGAGGGAGGAGCGCTACGAAAGGGTTTAACCTTCCTAGGAGGTCGTCCAGACGACGACGTGATCGGGACTGCAGGACGTCTAGAAGACTGGGCCAAGAGATCCTGGGTATCCTTTCTTGTTAGGCTCAGGTAACTCACTGCCGGTCCCCTTACCATAGCCTGGGGGTAAGAGATGGCTCGAAAGAGGTGCAAAGAGAAGCTCTGCTTTCTGCGATGCAGAAAACAGACTTCGCTGTGATTCATAAGAGCGCTCTCTTCTTGAGGAAAGCAGTGCCGAAAATGAGGAAACACTAACTCTTCCGAACCATCCCTGACGGCCTTGTCCATGCATGACAACACATTGGACAGCTCCCCCAGACTCAAAGAATCAGGACTCCTAGATTGAAGATCCAGGACTCCTAGGCACCAGTCTAGGAAGTTAAAGACTTCCAGAGTCTTTAACAGACCTTTCATGTGATGGTCGATCTCCGTTGGTGTCCAAGAAATCTTCGCGGACGACAAAAGGGATCTTTTCTGGGCGTCTACCAGACTAGCAAAGTCCCCTTGGGAAGAAGACGGGATCTTAATTCCTACTTCCGATTTTGGTCTCATACCAAATGCCGCCTCTCCACTAAGTCTAGAGGGAGGCAGGGCGAAAGTCGACTTGCCCTGATCCTTGCCGACGTTTCCATCCATCCTGCAATTTCTTGAATGCTCTCTTAGTGGACAAGGAAGTCTTCATCTCCACTACTTCCGAAACCTTGCCCGACTTCGAAGACGAAAACTGAGAGGGCGGAGACTTAGGAGCTGCAGGCTGGAACTTCTCCCCAAACAAGGAACGTAAAAGTCGTACCGCACCTTGTAGTCGGAAACCGACGAAACTGACGGCTGATCTTCGTCCACTGAGTCAGCCGGACTACTCTGTTCTCCTTCCGAGAGGCAAAGGAGATCGAACCTCTGGAGAGGGCGTGCGCCCCACGGGTCTAGCCTTCAACAAAGGCTTTCGAGGAAGACTAACATCCGCCTCTTCAAGGCGACCGACCTTCCGTCGATCTTTAGAGCTCGAACCACGAAGAGCGTCCTGACCTCGCTGCGCGTCAAGAGAGGAAACTCCAAGTCTCTCTCGAGGAGCGTCCTTACGTTTGACGCTCAAGCGTCCAGCTTTCGCTTTCAAAGCGTCCTTCTGAGCGCTCTCAAAAGCCTTCTCCAGGCAAAAGCGTCAAACAAAGCAACCCGACGAGCGTCTTCAAAAGCGTCCTGCCGAGCGTCCTCAAACGCGTCCTCCAAGGCGTCCTGTCGACTGTCCTCAAAAGCGTCCCGACGTACGGGCGGAGACAGCGACGAACGAGGAGACAGAGAAGGAGACTGCCTCGTCCTCTTGACAGGCAGTCTAGCGTCCTTCCTTCGCTTAGGCTCAACTGCTGCTGGGCGAGTCTTCCGAGCCATTAAGGTCGACAATTGGTCTTGAAGCGACGCAAGAATACTCTTCGTAGGTGAAGAACCGAGAGGAGGTGAAGGGGCTGCGCTTGCGAGAAGACGAGGGGCGGGGGGGACGCCTCCTTCCTTCTCCCAGGAACAGCAACCTGCCTCTCCGAGGGCGCGAGAGAAGCGCTTCTCAGCGTCGTCCTCGGACGACGTCCTACCTCTCTTCTGTGGAGGAAACGCGTCATACGACGCAGGCGAAGACCGCAACGAGAGCGGAGAGAGGGGACGCAAAGCGTCCTCCCTAGGAAAAGTCTTTTCAACGGACGCGAGTCACTCCGAGAGCTCCACCCCTTGCGCGGGGAGGGCGCCTCGGAGGACGAAAAACAGTCCTTTTTAGGATGCGAGCCTGAGCACGCTCCTTGGCAGCCTGGGAAGTAGCAACAGGTCCTGCCGAAGGGACGCCAGATCGGTGGGGGAAGCGTAACCCTCTTGCGGCTTTCGACATGGCCCACCTCCCTGAGGTCTGGGAGTCCGACAGAGGTCTAGACCTAGAGGCATTATGGGGCCGATCTGACGCCCCCTCCACAAACTAGGGGCTCGATCACATCACTTTAATCGAGCCGTTTTCAAGGGCCAACACTTTGGACTCTAGAGTGCGCAATGACTCTAGAATCAGAGAAAGGGCATTACCTTCTCCAGACACAGAACTAGGGCCCTCAGGCAACAAACACAGGATTAGGTGAAGCAAATTCTACTGGTGTTAATATAGGAGAAATGTTACTTCCCTTACCTTTTCGTAGAACCGCTTTTAGAGGAAGACCTCCTGATCCTATCGCGCTCCAACTTACGCCGATAGGATTCATACACCTTCATTCATCCATCAGTCAAACTTTTGCATTCAATGCAACGCTCAACCAGCAAACAAACATGCCCCCTACACCCCATACATACTGTGTGGGGGTCTACCGATGCTTTCGGTAGCCTCACCTTGCAATCACTCGCCTCACACACACTCTGAAGCTCACTGACTTGATCCGACATCACGTTTCATATAAAGCCAATCCAAAATCCAAAAACAGTCCACTATCGCGTATGCCAATCCAACAATCCAGAGTCAAAACCAAAAGACAATCCAGATACTTATAACGAGTTAAATCCAAAAATCCTGGGCGGAGGTCTGTAAACAGGTGTTTTACCGACCGGCGACAGAAAAAAATTATGAATAGAAAATGGGAATGGTTCCTGATATCCGCCTCCCAGCGGCGGGAATGGGTACTACCACCTGGCCGCCCACTGCGTGTGCCGCGAGTTTTGAAATTCTGTCGGACTTCGGAGAATACAGCTATATATATCTGCAAGTAAGTCTCATGAACAAACTTTATGTATCATAACAATATCATTTTGCTCATGAACTTACCTGTCAGATATATATATATAGTTTGAACCCCACCGTTGGAGGTGGGAAGGGACAGAATAGAAGGATTTTGGGACACAAATGCATGCAGATGATTTACATCTTGGTTCCACCTGTTACATAGCCGACTTCGTGATTACTGTCACCCAAGTCTGCTTCTCGCTTTACTAGAGTTGCCAGCGAGGTAGAGACCTATAAGCTGGTGCACTCCAGATGATGTCAACGGGGGCGTGACCACAATGTGACTAGACCATATTGACCATACCATGAGGGCTAAGAAGTAAAATAAATATATATATATAAATTATATATCACCACCTGACCACCTAGCCAAAGTTAATGTGTGTTAACTAAGGCTTCAGAGTTAAGAAGTCGCCGTTGTCAGCGACTCCACAACTAAATTAAGAGCTCTTCCTAACCATTTTCTACAGGATAGGATGAGTAGTAACTTCTTGCCCCCAAGATTGTGTCTGCAGACACGTATGGCCCTAGCGAGCAGCAGATCTCATATGCCATCTTCACATCTCGCAGGGAGTGTGAAGTGAACCCAGAGTTGCTTCGCTAAAACATGGTACCCAGGATGTTCTGATGTGCCATGCTCTGTTGAAATGTTCCTAGGCCGCGCCCTCACCTCGTGAGCATTCAGATAAAAAGCTTTCAAATCTTTGTGCAAACACAATGAAGGAGCATTTTTTTTTTTTTTTTTTTTGAAAGAACTCCTTAACCCTAAAACCAGGGTGTACTTCGATATGGGCAAGTCTGGTCTTTTCGGAACACTGCAGATTGCCCGACTGACTTCGACTTTCTTGATTTTAAGTAGATAAAACTTGAGAGACCTGACAGGGCACAGGACTCTCTCTGGCTCCTGCCCACTAACTTGTGCCATCCTTGCTTCCAAGATCCTGGCCAAGGACAAAAAGGGTTTCCATTCTTAGGCCATAACGAAAGGCTTAGAGAGCACACCTCCTTGTGTTCTCTAAAGCCAAAACTTGTGACGATGGCTTAAAATCTCACTAACCCTCTTTGTCGTATCTAGGGTGGTTAGAAGAAGGCTTCCTGATCACATACAAGAAGTTAACAGGCAGGAGAGGTTCGAATGCTTTGACATCAAGAACTTCAGACTACGTCTAAGTTCCATATTGAAAGCTTCGATCCGGAAATGCAGTCTGTACTAAAGTCAGGTGAACGACCAGTTGACCAGTCAGACGAATCAAGGACAGCAAGGCTGTACCCTGAAGACCAAAAGGCACTATTCTTAGCTGAAGGATGAGTGTCTGGACTGCCTGGGCGATTCAATCTAAGCAAACCTTGGGGTGTATCAACGCAACCCAACGTCGTCCGCAATCGACTTCGTCAATAAGAAACTCAGGGCTACTATATGTCGCCTGATCTCGCACGAGTGTCTGAATCCGAGAAAACAGGCGAGGCAAAAAGTAGATGGTGAGCTAGAATCGAGATTCCACAGACCCTCAATGATCTGTGAAGGTCTTTGTTGTTTGACAGATGCAAATCTGTCAAACAACATTCTCTGTTGTCTGTTCGCACTGGCAGAATTTCAAAACTCTCGGCAACCGCTAGACCACTGGTAGTTCAGGTGATCTCCCCCACGTTCCCGTGGCGCTGGTACTTGGAACTATTCCCGTTTTTCCTCAGATTTTCTCTGAACCCTGTCTCCTGAGGGGAGGAGGTGGGGAATTTAATTATATATACCTGCCAGGTAAGTATGCATAAAACTTTATTGTATCATAACAATATCATTTTCATGCATGACACTTACCTGGCAGGTATATATATAGCTGATTGACACATTTGGAGGTGGGTCACAGACAGCAATATCGTCATAATTCAAAAATTAACTAATTTTTAAAATTATTTATTAAGTTCCTTACCTGCTAAGGTAGCTGACTTCGTAGGTCCTGCCTCTTAGCCTGCTAAACCTTAGTAGCTCTCAACTAGGATGTGACCTGTTTGTTGAGAAAGCTAATAACAAGGGTCTGACAACTGGACGGGACCAATTTGTTGACAGGAAAACCCTAGCCCTCTCTTACCAGGGGCATTCATGCTAGGATAAGTTAGACCACCTGAACCACACACAAAAGCTAACGTAACACATTACACTTCACATACTGAAGAGGAAATAACCCTCTCAGACAACCATAAAAAGAACACCACTTAATTAAAATACCTAGCATGTTAGTAATCTATCGTTGCTGCCGTCGATCGAGACGATTCGTACGGACTTTTGCAATCCTGTAACGAACCTCTAGATGATCGTTTACATTCTACGCCTGTTGTTATAATAGGCTCTTTCTCGTAAACTCGAGCAGGGACCGAGAGAAGATACTTCTTAAGATATGAGAGCGCTGTGGAATATCAGAGTTGATGTGGCCCCACTGGTTCCAAAACTCGTTTTCGAGGACTGGAGGACGACCGAATTGCATTTACTTCTTTCAGATTAAGATTCCAGGACATCTGAAACACTATCCAGATGTCCGGCACCTTCTTTCTATCATGACGCACTGAGAGATGTTCGAATAATTCCTAGATCTTGAATAATATTTCAGTTTCCGTAGGGGAAAAACTGTGGTCTGAATTGCAGTCTATTCGGGGAAAACAAACTTCTTCAGGAAGGAAATGTCCCCAGCAAGCTCATCCATTCCCTCCCCGAGTATGCTTACTTCCCTATAAG
The DNA here is from genome assembly GCF_015104395.2 of Macrobrachium nipponense. NCBI lineage: Eukaryota > Metazoa > Arthropoda > Malacostraca > Decapoda > Palaemonidae > Macrobrachium > Macrobrachium nipponense. The sequence goes on along the minus strand of NC_061090.1, from coordinate 72,009,962 downwards.
GCTGCGCTTTGCCTAAGCAGGAGAGCATATAAAAGTGCAATGTTGCGGTAGACTCGTAGTTCTATACCGTGCGGTAACGAGCACCGAAAGGATTAAGAGATAACTCTGTTGGAACATAGTAAGGCAAAACTAATGCAACGTTTATTCATTCCACGTAAGAAATCCCTCATCTTAGGCTAAAGTCCGTGATTGTAGGACAGAGATACAGTTAGTCCAGTCCAATCCCGCAGGAGAGACGTAACCGCCAGCACAGAGATACGGTTAGTCAGTCAATCCCGCAGGAGAGAGAGACGTAACCTACAGCGCATGACAGCGCACGATCTGTTACTGGCTCGGTTGGAACTTGGACAGTCAGACACAGCAGCAGCCAGCAGCTTACGAACGTCGTCTCTTAACTTTATGTCTGGGTTGCCAGCTACCTATTCTACGAAGAAACAGGTCCGTTATTTTTTGAACAAAAAGAGACTCTCAAGCTGGTATATTTAAGCGAAACAGAAAACGCTAAATATATAGATGCGTTTGTGTCGTCAGAAACACTACCATACAACGGTAAAAGATAAATCGGAAACTCCTGGAAGGCTGCAGGGAGTGACGATTAAATGTCCTTAAAATAGTAGACAATAGACCTCTCGGTTGCCATCCGAAGAGGTAACTACAGCAAGCGTGTATGACTTGAACCACCTAGTAGAAAAATAACGCAAGGCAAAAAATTTATTATATCACAATAAAGTTTGTTCATACTTACCTGGCAGACATATATATAGCTGAATTCGGAAATCAGCTACATACATATCTGACAGGCAAGTTTCATGAACAAACTTAGAGAATCGAAGCAGACAGCTCAAGCTTCTTACGATACTGGACATAAGCGTTCATTGACGTAGTCTACAAGTCTATTTTCTTGTACGAGTCTGCGAATGAGGAAGGAGAGCGCTTCCGAACCTTGTCCTTATTCGCTTACGCAATATCAAGTTAATGAGATGTTTGTCAATGAGAACTAACCCATTAACGGTACAGAGAGATATTTTGTCAATGAGGGGAGACCCACTTACTTGACAAAACGATAGTATATTGTCAATGGGGGAAAGTCCACTAGAATTCGCACACGTAATCCAGTAAGAAATCGAGCAAAAGTTTTATTTTTCGAGTCGTCCTATTTTTCATTCAACAAGGAAGGGACAGAAATCCTGTTAAGAGACTGGGCTTACGGTAGGTAGAACGACGATGCTCAATCGGCATGGAAGTCTCGACTAGAAACTAACCAAAAATTCTTCATCCTGAAAAACCCAAAACCCTTTTCAGATGGTCCTAAAAACAGCTTTAAATTTATTGGCAAGAGTATGGCCAAAGGAAGTCCTGTCTTGCGCTTTCCTGAAGAGCGTCCTTTTGATGAGTGCCTTTGCAAGAATCCTACTGAACGTTGGGCCCCCCCAGAAAATCCTGACGTTCAGGACGTCGAGCCTTTACATAACCCGTAACTGTCTTATCTCAAAGTCTTGACTGAGGTAGAGAAAACGAATCTTCCCTTGAGCTTTATTTCCTTAACTCCATCCACCTTTGCGAAAAGCAATATAATATTGACAGAGACCTCTTGAATTCACGAAACCCGAGGTCTTTGCTGGGTTCCGAAGACGAAGTTCTGTTCACTTTCTTGAGGCTCAAATCTTAAACAAGAGCTTGAAGAGTTCAACAGAACGTTCTGGTGCGCGCTCGCGTCCACTGGCGAGGACGCTCGGCGTCCTGGTGCGCGCTCGGCGTCCACTGACGAGGACGCTCGCGTCCACTGGCGAGGACGCTCGGCGTCCTGGTGCGCGCTTCGGCGGCCACTGGTGGCGAGGACGCTCGGTCGTCCTTACTGGTGAGTGGCGCATGCCGAGCGTCCTGTTCAAGCCGATCGTCCAAATAAGCGTGCAGAAAAGCGTCACGTTCCTGACAGGCGTCAAAACAAGCGAGAGAAACTGCCTTCTTTTTCCTATTTCTTGGTGGAAAGAAGTACACGTGATCAGGCAACTTTCGCCTTCTTACTTCTCACTGAAACGCATAACGAGGGAGAAGGGACGTGAAGCGTCCCTCTTCTATAAAGCTTCTTAGAAGGCGCGAGTCCTTCCGAGAGCTCAACCCTTGTGCGGGGAGGACGCCTCGGAGGACGAGAAGCAATCCTTCAGGATTCGTGCAGTGCACGCACTTTGGCAGTCTGGGGATTTCATCAGAAACTGCGAAGGCACGCCAGATCGGTGGGGTTCCCTGTAACCCTCCTTCGGCTTTCGACATGCCTCTCCCTTGGTTCTGGGAGTTCGACAGAGGTTCTAGACCTAGAGGCGTTATAAGGCCGATCTGACGCACCCTCCACTACACAAGGGGCACTGTCACTGCACTTAGCCACTTCACTATTGCTCTCTAAAGCAAACACTTTCGATTCTAAGTTACGAATCGAAATAGTAAAAGAGAAAGGGCAATAACCTCTACAGACACTGTTTTTAGGGCCCGAAGGCAACATTACAGGGTTAGGCGTAACAAAAACAGAAGTAGAACTCTTTACAACAATGAAGGAGAGCGATCCCACCTCTCGCAGACATAGTCATAACCCGTAGGCCATACTACAGCGTTAGGCAAAATAAAGTCTACCGGAAGGTTAGCCAGTATCACTACCCTGACTTTCGTAATTGATTAATTGCGTACATACTAAACAAAAACTTTTTCCTTACGGAATTAGACACGTTTACTGATTAATTGCGTACATACGAATCATACTTTTTCCTTACGGAAATAGACATGTTTACTGATTAATTGCGCCCCCCGAAGTGCGGAACTACCGAAGCTTTCGGTAGCCACACCCTATCTTTGCAGACAAACACCCATCTGAAACTAGCCTAACTAGATTCAGATATCTTATGCAAAAATGAATCAAATTCAAATCAATTTAAGATATCGTATGCCTAGCCACAAATCCAAGTAAATAAATTAAAAGACAATTAGGATACTTAGCGGCAATTGAAGTTTCCAAAATCCTAAGCCGGAGGTACTGAAAACAAGTGTTTTCAGTACCTTGGCGACAGAAAATTTATGAATAGAAAATGGGAATGGTTCCTGATACCCGCCTCCAGCGGCGGGAATGGGTACTAACCACCTGGCCGCCACTGCGTGTGTCGGAAGTTTTTTTTAAATTCTGTCGGACTTCAGAAAATACAGCTATATATATACCTGCCAGGTAAGTGTCATGCATGAAAGTATAATATTTTGGCTAAACAGTTCTATAGAAAAGGGTGTATGTAATGATGCAATCTAACAAATTTACTGAGATAACGGGAGATTTGTTGCCTTGTTTGTTTTTACGTTCATCCCAGGAACTGGACTGGACCCCGGCTAGTTACCAGGTTGGAGTAATTGTAATCTATTTGAAATGTAATTAATTACAGAATTTTGTGCAATTGAAAATGAAATTATAGTAAGTAACTGTAATCTAATTAATTACAGGAGGATGTAAGTTGTAATTTAGGGTAGAATATCACAGCAGGCCAAGCAGGCCACCTACAACAACACACCTAGCCACCCTCCGAAAAAGTAAATTATAACGCGTCCTGACACCCGGTGATGGGCATCAGTCGCGACTTGTTGTTGGTGAGAAACGGAGCTAAAGACCTCTACTCTCCTTTTCGAAGTAAGTATTTTCTCCAAAGTTAGAAATTAAGGCCAAATTTTAAGATTTAAACAGAGGGTACTGAAAATGGCGCCCACGGCAGTGGAAATCTCACCAAACGCTTATGGAAATTTTTACTTACTTACAAACTAAAAACGTTTCGAAGATTGACGCCATCTCGATGTTTACTGGAGTCGCTTGTGTCAACACAAAACTTCCATTTCCTGTGATAAACATCCGCACACCTCTTGTAAACCCACAGACGCTGGAGCACTTTTATCACAACAATCGAAACACGATTTCTCACCAACAAACAAGCCAGGAGTAAACAGCTGTTTTGGTAGAAGATGACGAGAAGCGTGCTCTTAGCTAATTTTTAAATAAGTAGTAAAACATCAATATTTTACATATTTATGATGATTAATTTGAAAATATTCGTTATTGAAAAAGTAACTCGACTCTGACTCAAATTTAAGTAATTATTTTTCTGAATTAGAACGTTCTTTTAAGTTCTGTATTATGACGTCACGACATCTTGACTTTCGTACCTATTGTAAATAATTGCTATACTCAACTGTCATTGCAGAACGTTTACCAGTTATTCATGCAGATTGTTATCAGCTATACATGTAATTGTTATAATCGTAATGCGCATATATCTCTTTATTATTTACTTTTTGGATATATGAAGATGTTTTTTACTGCTGGATTATCGCCGTAGTGTGACGCAATCGTTTTCGGTCCATGGGCCTCTTTGTCTGTTTTCGCACCATAAAGAAATTATGGGGCCGAATTTGCAATGACCAGAAAGTCGTTAAAAGAGGAAAGTTAGCATTGAGGGGCATATGTTTTGACTGAGAAAAATACAAATTTATTCATAGCTAGCTTGTAAAAAAATACTTGGTTATAAAAACTTGATTGACAACTAAGCAGCATGTCTACTATGGGTTTCAGAGACAGTGCAAGCACGTTTTTGGGCAATACCTATTTCTGTAACGAACACTCGTAACAGAACTAGATTTTGTTTTGCTATAGTGCATTACACCCAGTGCCGTGTTTATAAGGGTATCGTGAATCACTAATCGTAAAGAATAACGACACTTGTCCTTGTACCAAGAGACAAAACTCCATTATGCAGAAATGGATACGAACACGTGTATAAAGCCTCCACCTACCCTCTCCCCCCCCCCCCCCCCCTCCACCGCCATCCCTTTTCTTTCTTCGTTCCTCCGCCTTCCTTTCTCTCTCTCTCTCTCTCTCTCTCTCTCTCTCTCTGTTTTGCCATTCGGTATGTTTTGACCCTCCAACTGGGTATAAGACTACACACAAAATGTTGAAATTGGTGAAATTAGGCTATGTATTGGAAGTATATATAATTAATATTAAAGCAACTTTATCATTAATGCATTACTATGACAACTAGAATTCATGGAAACAGTTTATAATAATGAACGCGTATGTGTGAAGCCTCCACTAATGTGGCAACGATGATTTTTGCCATTCTTGCATGCAAACATTAAAGCATGCAAACATTAAAGGTTACATTTATTTCTGGCATACGATTATTAAAGAAATTCAAAATACTAATCAAAGACTGAATCAATGAAAAGTGCTAGCAAAACAAAAAAGCAAAAAAAAAAAAAAACGTAGTCGTTCCTCTGCACTTTTCCGTATTCGTTCCTCTATGGTTTAGGTTTTTCGGCAGCCAGATGTACGAAAACGTTAGAAACATTTGATTTTATCTACTTTAGAAATATCTGTAATTTTTCGGGGTAATTTGGTTGCAAAAAAGGGATATATACATGAATTAAATCAAAATTTTTTAACATAATAACAAAGTAAATTTAACTAAATAACGAGTAAAGTAAACAGTTTATGGAATAAAACTTTGCAGTTTCGTCGTCTGTCGTCGTCTGCTGTTCGAAATTGTGTTTATGGCGCGCGCGCTTAGAAACCAGGAACAGCAACGAGTTTAAAGTGCAATGTGGAGTGAACTGAGACCAAAATGTGTATAATAACAATCAAATAAGCACTGTGGAGTTTCAGTTGTGATGGCAGTAAGGATAAAAACCGCCGATTACACGGTAAGAATGAATTCAGTTCCAACCATAACCCCGGGAATAACAAGTTTCATACTTTCACTAATATAGGCAACAAAATGTTGTTTTATTGTGCTGATTACAACTGCAATCTTGAGTAAGATCAATAAACGTTACATACATACGCTAACATTGTTCAAATGAGTGCTGGGAAGGCTGGGGAAAGATGGTGGCCGTCACTGATGAGAACCGTCCATGCAAACGTAGCCGCCATATTGGATTTCAAAACTGCCTTGAAAACATATTTCGAAGAGCTCACATGCTTTATTTTAGTTCGTATGGGGCTTTCATATATCACAATATGTTGACGAAACTTCAGTCTTTTAAATGGTATGCTTAGAGTTGCAATTGTATTCATGTTTCACCAATTAAATATCGAGTGAATAAGACCCGTTTTCCTACCGTGATGAGGGTTGGCCTGTCGTGATATTCTACCCTACTTACTTCGAAAGGAGAGTAGAGGTCTTTAGCTCCGTTTCTCACCAACAACAAGTCGCGACTGATGCCCATCTCGGGTGTCAGGACGCGTTATATGTACTTTTTCGGAGGGTGGCAAGCGTTGATTGTAGGTGGCCTGGTTGGCCTGCCGTGGTGATCTACCCTAAAACTGCATAGAAAAACAGCAACTGCCATAGTCTGGGCCGCCGCGGATAAGTACCCTAGATCTACCAACCTGACACTTTATGGGGTATAGGTAATACCTAGGCTATAGTAGCGACATAGTACTAGGGTACCTACTACCATAGTAGTGGTACTACCTAGCTAGCCAGAGGCCTCCAAGATCAGTACTACCTACCCTGGAAGTCAACACTTTTTTTTTAAGTGTTCTGAAACTTTTAATGGCAAATTACACTTACATGTCGGTGGAAGACACTTATTTTTAATATAACGACGAAGAATTTTCAATGACACAACGAAATAACACGTCAGGCGAAGGTTAATTTGCTCCATTTTACGGAAATTCAAAGAGGCGGCGTGGCAGTGACGTCACTCACTGTTTACATTTGTTAACTTTCAGACTTGGACTAAAATACATTATATATTTCAAATACGTTGTGTATTTCTTCTGTAACACTCAAGATTGATAAAATTAATTATTGACAATATTCCACCAATTTTATTATTAACTTAAAATCGTTTATTACTTAACTTAAATCGTTTTAAGTACGAAATATGTTTTCCTTTCATTCTAATTTCAGCTAGGAAGCTTATAAAATAAAGGGACTAAAATACTTTTAATATTTCTTTTTTAAGACTCTCGTATAATAAATATAATAATTCGTGATGTTCTACGAAGACTATTACCTAATGTAAGCATTTACAGTACGACAGTATGCTTTAATTATATTTTCGTTTCAACTATGAATGCTATACCTTGGAACCGTTTATTGATGCAGAAAGAGATGAATAAAGATTCAGAGAAAAAAATTATTATATAATTTGCTGTATAGAAAGTAGATTTTTTATTCAGGTGAATAATTTTTACTATGCAAAATCTTTTCTCCTTTTTGTGCTTGAAAGGGGCAACCACGAGAGAAAAAAAAATGTGTAAGAAGTAATTTTCCGTCTAGCAGACGAATTTCGCTGCAATTCGAAAACATGATAAATCTTCCTCGACGATCTTTGATGTATTTTAAAAATTTTAAAAGGTTTTACGTTTTCAATTTTATGTTCAAATTTAGTGGGACAACGGCGGTGTAGCCATCTATTGACAGTCAAAGTAGCCATAAAACCTAACCAAACTCTTATACTGTGTTTGTGCCAGAAATAGGTCTTGATTATTATTATTATTATTATTATTATTATTATTATTATTATTATTATTATTATTATTATTATTATTATTATTATTATTATTATTATTATTATTATTATTATTATTACACAGAGCTACTTTCGAACTAAATCTGTAATGTTATGACCTACAAATAAAAGGTGTTGTAAAACAGAATTGTAGAACAGACCTGAGAGAAAGAAGACAACGAGAGAGAGAGAGAGAGAGAGAGAGAGAGAGAGAGAGAGAGAGAGAGAGAGAGAGAGAGATGACGATGATCCATGCGGTGGCAAATAGACATTGAATCATAGTGTATTCTTTATGTGTAATTGCACAGGCTCCGAAGACATCAAGAAGAAGACAACAGAGAGAGAGAGAGAGAGAGAGAGAGCAGCTTGTACAAGTCAATTCTAGAATAGCAGTGTGGGAAGCAGGCTTTAACGAGAGATTGAGAAACAGAATAAGTTCATAATTATACTTATAAGTTAGCACTGTAACACTATTGTCCCTTTGTAGGCTTATTTTTTCAGGGATGTTTCGTGAAGCTAATTTTCAGAATTCCGTAACCTGTCCAATTTGCAAGGCTCTATATTTTAGTCACAATTTTAGTATTAAATATATATATATATATATATATATATATATATATATATATATATATATATATATATATATATATATATATAATGAGAATCAAAGGATTCGGTGTAATTTTAATTGACAACTGAAAGAGAGAAACTAGATCCAGGAGCATTTTATATGAGCTGAATTTTTTTGTGCATCGTAATTTGTTCCTCTTGAATCCCTGTATTTTTTTGTCGATTTAAGTTATGTTCAATATCATTTCTTTACAGTTTTAATTTGCTTACTCTCATCGAGATTGGGTTGCAGGGATGAAATCTGCAAAACGTAACACGTAAAACGGAAAGGAATATTTAAAATTTAGGCCAAAAGCCAAGCGCTGGAATCTATGATCAGTTTATTCAGCTGCTGAAAGGGAAGTTGAGAGTAAAATGGTTTTAAAGGTATGGCAGGAGGAGGAAGGCCTCGTAGCTACACCATAAAACAATTGTCAGAAGAGTGTTGAGGAACGTAAGATGGAAGAAAGAGAATATGAACGGGAGTACCTGTAAAAGGAATGAAAGGGGTTGCATCTATAGGGGCCGAAGGGATGCTGCGAAGAACCTGAAGTTATGCCTTTGTAGGCTTCGACCTTTGGGTTCAGACAACAAAAAGGTGTGTGTTGGTTGGTACAGTGAAGGAAGGACGTCCATGAAATAACAAGAGCCTTTGCAAAGGGCGGGGCCTTAACCTGTTCGTCAGGTTTATCAAGAATAATGAAAGCAAAACGTATTGCTAGATAAGTGGAATACACTTATCTAGTGTATTCCTAGATAAGAGGAACACACTACAGATTAACGTAGGTTATATACTTTAGTTTTAAACTCCATTTTTTAAAGATGATGGTGCAAATTAAGCACAGGCTTATCATCACAATCTTTATTGCTGATTTGATTAAGAAATATACTGGAGAAGAAGAAGAAGAAGAAGAAGAAGAAGAAGAAGAAGAAGAAGTTTTTTTAGAGATAGAGACATCAGAGACCTTCCCCTTAATATTATACATTTAAAATTAAAACAAAATAAAATCTATTATTCCAAGTACCTTCCATTTAAAAAAAAAATTATATTATCATGCACAATTCCTCACTGATAGTATCATATATATATATATATATATATATATATATATATATATATATATATTATATATATATATATATATATATATGATGGAAAAGGAGCCCTATAAAAACACCAAAATATAGAGAGGAAAGTACTATATTTCAGAGACTGCTGTCTCTCTCTTCAGGTATATGAATGAGAAAAGTTTACAGAAAAGGTTATTTATACCAAGAGATCCATCCACAAGTAAGCCAATTTAGGTCACCCCCGCTGATAATCTTCCTTTAATCTTCTTATTAAGCGTTGGTTGAATAAACACTTTCGTCGATGACATCCCAAATCCATGCTCCTTTTGAGATGTTCATTACCTGCTTCTCTTTTATTAAGGCCGATTCCATCATTTGACTCTTGTACCGGCAGTTGCTGCTATAAATTATACGTGACAAATTCCAGTTTTATTCTATGGTTATGTTCATATATATGGTTGAAATAGCCGAGTTCTGTTGTCCATACCTACTGACCGTTTGTGTTGTATTAATCTCTGGGGAAGTGATTTACCTGTAAATCCGATGTAAGATTGGTCACAGTTTTGGCAAGGGATCTCATAGACCCCAGAGTCCTTGGGAGATGTCTTTTTGTTGGACTCTGGGGTCTATGAGATCCCTTGCCAAGACTGTGACCAATCTTACATCGGATTTACAGGTAAATCACTTCCCCAGAGATTAATACAACACAAACGGTCAGTTAGGTATGGACAACAGAACTCGGCTATTTTCAACCATATAAATGAACATAACCATAGAATAAACTGGAATTTGTCACGTGTAATTTATAGCAGCAACTGCCGGTACAAGAGTCAAATGATGGAATCGGCCTTAATAAAAGAGAAGCAGGTAATGAACATCTCAAAAGGAGCATGGATTTCGGATGTCGTCGACGAAGTGTTTATTCAACCAACGCTTAAGAAGATTAAGAAAGCTTATCAGCAGGGGTTGGACCTAAATTTGGCTTACTTGTGGATGGATCTCTTGGTATAAATACCACCTTTTCTGTAAACTTTTCTCATTCATATACCTGAAGAGAGAGACAGCAGTCTCTGAAATATAGTACTTTCCTCTCTATATATTGGTGTTTTTATGGGCTCCTTTTATTAGATGGAATTCTGTTGTTACAGAACATTTTTACCGGTCATATGTATATATATTTATACACACACACACACACACACACACACACACACACACATATATATATATATATATATATATATATATATATATATATATATATATATATATGTATACTATGTATGTATGTATATTATTACTCAAACAGAACCATTAGTATTATCCAAATATTCCTCATTTAAACGAGAACATAAAATAAGTGGAAAAATGCACCAAATTTTCTTCGGCGCAATCGAGTTTTCTGTACAGTGCTTAATGCTGCATGAGCCATGGCCCATGAAGCTTTCAGCCTCGGCCCGGTGGTGGCCAGTCCTACAGCGTTGCCAGACGTTGGATTATTGCTAACTTTAACCTTTAAAATGAAAATTACTGAGGCTAGCGGGCTGCAATTTGGTATGTTTGATGATTGGAGGGCGGATGATCGACGCTCTAATTCGCAGCCCTCTAGTCTCAGTAGTTTCTAAGGTCTGCGGGCGGACAGAAAATTTGCGGATGGACATACATAGCCGTCTATCACAAATAACACAAAAAGAAAAAGAAATGAGTATACTATTCGGCCCCCTTCCAAAAGAATAAATAAATAGATAAACAGTCTACTGGCACTAATCCACGGTGATGTCGGTTCACTTACGACACGAAATTACAAAACACCAATAACAGAGCGGCCACAGGACGGAGGGGGCGTGGCGTGAGAGGAAACCCGGTCGTTCCCCGGGGTCGAGTTCTGCCTCCGCCTCTCCTTTGACCTTCAGGGTGGAACTATAAGTTCCCCAAATCTGCTCGTTATCGGCACAGTGCTGAAGCGGCAGTGAAGCCACCGACATGGCTTTCAGTCTTGTGAGTTGTTATGTTTTCTATTTATTCTTACACACGATATATATAGATATATATATATATATATATATATATATATATCTATGATATATATATATATATCTATATATATCTTTAAATTCACGGTAGAAAGATGAGTGAAAAACTAGGGACTTGGAACAAGTACTTTCGTAGTGTATTCTACATTTCCAAGTTCACACTGAATACAATAGAAATTGACAGACCTTTATAGACAAAACAGAAAAGGAGGCGGGGTTACAGTTTGCTAATCTGAGTTTTTCACTCATCTTCGATTTAAGGATATTCCCGAGCACATATTGTATGTATAATAAGGAATGACTTTCGAAGAGAATATTTACTATTAACATTAGAAGTCCATCAAGGTGTATTCTAAAATCAATGCTTTTTATTTATGTTTTTGATTCGATAGATTCATTTTCTCAAACTCTAAATAATATTAGTAAACCCACCTTTTTTTTATCAACTCAGATAGCTGTTTTGGCTATTGGATTAAACTGACCTTATGCCAGCATAGGCCTTTACTTCTTAGAGAAACCGTAACGGCCGGGACTGAGGGGGTGATTTTGGACCTAAAATGAGAGATGAAAATGTATATTAATTTTGCAAACCAATAAATAGAGGATTTATGAATTGTCATCAGATCTGTGTCTGTCTGTCTGTCTATCCATCTATTTTAAAATATTCTAAAGATTTTCGCTTTCAGATTGTATTATTCCTCTTTCTTAAAGAACACTCCTCTATCACACTACGGCTTTTCTCCTTTCAGATAGTTTTGATGAATATAACAGTCTATCTTAAAATCTTCACCTTTTGAGTCTGTTATTTATACCGTCTATCGAATAGGTTGGCCAAATCAAATCGTAACTGTACTCCGTTTCAAGAAATCTTTGTCTTCCAGTTAATATCCGACTGAGTTTATCAAAGATATTCAGCAGCAATTAGATTCTCTCTCTCTCTCTCTCTCTCTCTCTCTCTCTCTCTCTCTCTTCAAGATCAGTGATGCAATGTATGATATTGACCATTTTCAAACCTGTAGCAAATAAGTCTGTGATCTTTAAAAAAAAAAATACCACCGATCTGAAGAATGCTTTCCCACTTTCCTCTAAGATCTCCACCACGACAAAATTGAATCATTTTTGTCCAAAGATCTTCAGCAGACGTATCTATTTTCCATTCTGCGTTTTCAAATGACTTTCACCGCCGTGACCATTAGTTTTTTTCTGGATTCCAAGGAAGCGACCGTGAGCTTTGCTCTTTTGACATCAGTAAAATGAAGTTCCTTTTATTTTCAAAATCATGATCGACTATGATTGCTTTCGAACGCTTCCTGGTCTAAAGTCACACCTCGAATTCTGTCATTCGTAAAAAATCACGTTCTCGTCTGAATGACTGAAAATCGCGATGATTTGGTGAGATAATCTGTGATTATCTTATTATTCATTTTTTGCTTGGTCGTGGGCAACACACATTGGACTTTTTATAACTATATACATTACATAATAATGCTTAAAGGCATTCAGATGTCATGCAGCATTATTTTCTATTTTAGAAAGCGAAGTTACTTTTTTTTTTGTTGGATCTTGCATGCCTGAAAATGCACGTGGAGAGTTCCTTTATTTTCACAAGCGAATCTTTTACCAAAAATTCCGACATTTGCAGATACAGAACATGCGTATAATCCTTTTTGAATTCCTTCTGACTCGAGCAAAATACGTCGTCAGAATTGAATTCATCAAGCACGCAAATGGAAACTGAGACTCTCATAGAACACAAATGAAGCCTTCTTAAGACAAAACATTGCTTGGCCGAACAAGTGCGCATCACTAACCTCTGTTATTTCGTTACTCTTTTCTTTGCAGCGGATAGCGGTGTGGGCTCTCGCCCTCATCTTAATGGCAGTTGCGACGGTGGCTGAACCTGATCATGGTCATAGCAGCTACGATGGCCATGGGGGCCACGATGTTGGATACGGTAAAGGCCATGGTGGAGGATATGGCAAAGGCCACGATGATGGATATGGTAAAGGTTATGGAGGTGGTTATGGCCATGGTGGAGGACATGGCAAAGGACACGGAGCTGGTTACGGTCATGGTGGAGTGCACAGCAGAGGATATGGCAAAGGTCATGGAGGAGGATACGATAAAGGGCACAGTGGAAACTACGGCAAAGGACATGGAGGAGGCTATGTCTATGTTGGAGGGTATGGCAAAGGATATAGTGGAGGATATGGCAAAGGACATAGTGGGGGAGGATATGGCAAAGGTCATGGAGGAGGATATGGCAAAGGACATGGAGGAGGATATGGCAAAGGACATAGTGGGGGAGGATATGGCAAAGGTCATGGAGGGGGTTATGGCCATAGTGGAGGGTATGGCAAAGGACATGGCGGAGGCTATGGCAAGGGACATGGTGGAGGATATGGCCATAGTGGAGGCTATGGAAAAGGACATGGCGGAGGCTATGGCAAGGGACATGTAGGAGGATATGGCCATAGTGGAGGCTATGGAAAAGGACATGGCGGAGGCTATGGCAAGGGACATGGTGGAGGTTATGGCCATGGTGGTGGATATGGCGGGGGTTATGGAAAAGGCCATGGCAGAGGATATGGTGGAGGCTATGGAGGAGGATATGGCCATGGAGAAGGTTACGGTAAAGGCCACGGTGGCTTCGGTTATGGTGAGTATCATTGAAAAAACCTGTCATTTTCAGCTGACTCGTTTTAATCAAGTTTTCTTACTAAGACAAAAGGTTCCATGTTTTCTCTGGTTATATTTTTACTACTTGACCTCAAGATTTTTTCATTAGTTGTTTCTCTTCACTCTTGCCATTTTACTTATTATTTTAAGATTCCATGTCCAGAATGAATAGGGATCTTAATTACTTGCACTGGTCTTATGCTATTTCTCTTTCATCTCTTTCCAGGTTACCATTAAGTTGAGGATGGTTGCTGGTTCAGTCATATTTTTTTTTAATAAAGTGTTGTTACTGTGTATACCCAATTTTATTGAAATTTACCTATGATATTTTGTTAGAGCAAAATTGTTTTCTCTTATTGTCTCAAATCGCGGAAAGGACTATGGAAAAAAGTAGTCTATTGAACATGGAAAGTATCAATGTTCTAATCCAAGAGCTTTCAAATAAATGGCTAAGGCTTTGGAGATACCAGATTTCGCTGTTAAGTATTTGTTTTTGTATTAAGGCTAAAAAACATTGATGACTCAGAGCAAAAATGTTTATGAACTAAAAATGTTTATGGAAGATATAAAGAAATTTCTGTTCGCTACAAAAAATCGACACAATGTAAAATGTTACTGAAGTAAAATGTTACAGAAGAAACCGACACTGAGCAAACAAAGATATCAGACTCCTTTTCTTTATGTTTTTTTTTTCTGTCTGTTAGCAATTTCCACATGAGTTATTGAAATTTTTCTGAAAGATTCGTCGATAAATTAACCTCGTGAACAGTATCTATTAGGTAGATTATAGAAGAGACAGGAATGTCACTTTTGAAAAAAAGAAGAAGAGATTTTTATAACTTAATCAAAGGTGACTTGCGTAACATTCAACTTGATCATGAAGTAGTTTGATTATGAAATTACATAAAAAAAAAATAGGCTGAAGTGTCTTCGGCACAATCGAGTTTTTTTGTACATCGTAGCCTATAACCACGATCTATTTTCGGTGGTCTCGGTATAATGCTGTAAGAGCGCTAGCCCATGAAACTTCTACCACGGCCCGATAGTGGCCTGGCCTATGTCGTTGCCAGATGAACGATTATGAATAACTTTAACCTTAAATAAAAATTAAAACTACTGAGGCTAGAGGGATGCAATTTGGGATGTTTGATGATTGGAAGGTGGACGATCAACGCAGCAATTTGCAGCCCTCTAGCCTCAGTAGTTTTTAAGATCTGAGTTTTATAGCTCTAAGGGCGGCCAGAAAAAAAGTGCAGACGGACAGACAAAGCCGGCACAATAGTTTTCTTTCCAGAAAGCTAAAAATCAGTTTTCTTTCCAAAGCTGATATTCCTAACACATCTTGCTTTGATCACAAGATGATTCATCGTTATTTTTGCTGTTCATAACGCACAATCCGCCATTATAACTTAAATGACTGGTTTTGTTATACACTTCTAAAGCATCCTTATATGTCAAAATAACTGTTATTCTTACAACACTTTCATATTGCTTTTCTAGATACTGCTTGTTATTGCTAATAATAATAATCCACCACTGTGACTGGAACAATTATTTTCCTGTTCGTTCTTCATTGGGAAATATAACCACCAAAATGATTGGAGCATTTGCCATCGTCTTCGATTCTCTTGTAAAAATATATCCAGTATTCTTTTTAACGAGATATTATTTAACCCAGCACTAGCAATACTATTTTCGGAACATCTTTTCCTTGAAGAAAATGCTGTTAACAGACTTGGAAACTATTTTCGTAACGGATCGATGACACACGAAAGCTGCAATATATCAGTGACGAACATAAACAGACTCTCGCAAAACTGGAGTGAAAGAATCAGTGAAAGATAAATTGGGGAGAATCGCGAGAATCACTCACTCTGCCGTTCTTCGTCCGGAACTAATCGCTTTTTCGTGGCCACTGACGCCTTTCCAAAAGAAGAAATTAAGAAAAAGAAAAGAAGATAAAAAGTAGCGCTTTGCAGAATACTTCTGGTGTGTTATAGATTAAGAAGATAATAAGTGGCGCTTTACAGAATACTTCTGGTGCGTTATAGCTTAGCGACGACTTGAAACAAGACCAAGAAAAAATATTTGGAACGTGGTCTTGGATCCAAGACGTGACTTTAAACACTTAAGAAATGAAAGTATACATCCCAGGAGACAGATGCGTCTTTGATTTCTAAATTCAGGTGAAAACGTGTCGAATAATGTTGTGAAGATTGACTGCTATTAGAAAAGGGGCAACAAATTCACTAGATAACTTGTGAAAAATCGAAAGGGCAAATATTCATAACTGCAGGAAATTTCTGTCCATTTAGCCGAGTATTTTTCTGTCTGTCGAACACTAAGTCAGCTGTGATTCCATTGACACGAGAATTTCATAATGATATAAACTACTACTTAAAGTACATAATCTTATGGTTATGAAAATCTAAGCATAACATTAGAACGAGTCAAAGTTACTTTTAAATTACGTATATATATATTGACCATTCTGTAAAGTGTCCAATATAACATAATGATTGCTCGCGTTGTCTAGCACCCTCAATTGATCTATTTTCCTATCTCATTCTCACTCCTCTTTACATACATGCATTCATACGTACACACACCTATATGTATGTATGTATATATATTTATATATATACATATATCGATATATATTATATATATATATATATATATATATATATATATACATGCATATACACACACACACATATATATATATATATATATATATGTGTGTGTGTGTGTGTGTGTGTGTGTGTATGTATGTATAATATACATATATATATATATTATATATATATGTATCTCGATATATGTATATATATAAATATATATACATACATACATATATGTGTGTGTACGTATGAATGCATGTATGTAAAGAGGAGAGAGAATGAGAGAGGAAAATAGATCAATTGAGGGTGCTAGACAACGCGAGCAATCATTATGTTATATTGGACACTTTACAGAATGCTCTATATATATATATATATATATATATATATATATATATATATATATATATATATATATATATTGTATGTATATATATAGCCTATGTGTGTGTGCGTGTATATATACATATGCATAATATATATACGAATGTATTTGTTCTGTGCAATAGTAAAATTACTAAAAGAACCTCGTGGATTCTTGATAATGAGGATTGTTTGTCCTGGGAAGCTTATAACATCTTTTAATAAATAACTCCGCTAGATACCATTTAGTTTTAATGAAGACCTTCTAGTAATATACGTGTATATACGCACACACACACACACACATATATATATATATATATATATATATATATATATATATATATATATATATATATATTATATATATGTGCCGTGTTGTGTGTGTGGCGCGCGCGTGTGTGTGTGTGTGTGTGAGTAAGTGTAAAAATACGAGTACGAGAAATAAAAATGCTGAATAAAATATATATCATCTTAAATTTCCTGTTTCCTGTGGCTACTCGATCAGAAATCTTACCTCCTGATATAAGGGCGTAAGCGTCAACATCATCAGTGCCATGATATTATTAATATAGTATTTGGGTGGGTATGAGCGGAGTCACAGCCCAGAGAAAGTGAATTCCAAGAGTCGTTCAATAAGCAGAGTTTTGCGGTGAATGTAACTAATTATACAGTTTTGATTTCTTATTCGATATTTATGACGTACGAAAGATTGTGGCCGCTTTGTACCGGAAACATTTGTAATTATTTGTTCTTTACTTCTATTGAAATAGAGTTCGATATTTTAAAGAAGTGTAAAGAACATCTTTAAAAAATTTGTTAAATATTTTGTTTAAGTTTTTATCTTCAGAAAATTTTCTAAATCTTACAAAAACTAGACAAAGATTAACTAGAAGTTTTTTTAAACATCATAATACTAATACCCCACTGACGTAAATTCACCTTAGAAAGAGAGAGAGAGAGAGAGAGAGAGAGAGAGAGAGAGAGAGAGAGAGAGAGAGAGAGAGAGAGAACTTGAAAAAGGGGTAAAATAAGCACAAGTGATTTCATCTCTGGACAAATCATCATTTGTGAAATAAACAAAATGTTCAGGTAATCCACCAACAAAAATTTCTTGATTTAAATGAATGATTCACGAGGAGCTACTTTCGACATATGATTACCTGCTGTAAAATACATAAAAAAAGTCGAATTAACATAAAGAAATCAATTATAATTGTTTTGATTAATCTAACAAAATTTTCCCTTCAACTGTGGATACTACCTAGGAGATAGATAGATAGATAGAATGAAAGACGGATAGATAGATACCAATCGAAAGATAAAGAGATAGATGGATAGATAGATAGTAAGATAGATAAATAATATAGAACAATAGATGGATAGACAGATAGATAGATGGATTAAAGATAGATAGATAGATAGATAGATAGAGAAAGTACTCCCAAGCTGAATGGTCAGTTGGTCATCATAAAACAAGGAACTTGAGAGTAATAAAAACACACCATAACATCACTAAGACCCTCACCTTTAGCTTGTGTGTGTGTGTGGGCGTGTGTGCTAAGTACGGAGACCACACACACGTACATACGCATACGTATATATATATATATATATATATATATATATATATATATATATATATATATATATAGTATGTGTGTGTGTGTGTTCCTGTTTATTAGTATATACAGGCTTTGCTTAATGTAACATACAATCGACCCTCATTAAAAATAAATAGAGGAAAATATACCCGTGACAGTCAAAGAAATGGTTCATGTGCCCCTTCATACGAATGAAAGGGTCACCATCCCAATTGCAGAGAGAGAGAGAGAGAGAGAGAGAGAGAGAGAGAGAGAGAGAGAGAGAGAGAGCGTCAGTGGTTTCACCATATTTTCCTCCTGCTGACGAAGTTACCCCCTTACCGTATCGCACACATTACAATCGTTGGGATTTCACAAAACTATCTCTATCAGATGAATGATGAATAACAATGACCGCTATTCTACCAGACGATAATCTAAGGTTTAGATGCATTTTTAGTAAATATATTTAGAGAAGGGAATGTATATTTGTAAATATATCTATAGAAGTAAATCTATATTTTAGATGTATTTCTGTAAGTGAATGTATTTTAGTAGGTATATTTCTTAGAAGTAAATGCATTTTTACAAGAAATATTTATATAATTCAATATGCCTTTGATAAATATATTTATTGAAGTCGATATATTTTTAGTAAATATATTGATGTATATTTTCATTAAACATGTTTATAGAAGCAAATATATCATAGCATATATATTTATAGGAGTAAATATATTCTAATGAATATATTTATAAGATAAAACATAGTTTTAGTAAACATATTAATAAAATAACCATTTTCTTTGGAGATATATTTAGAGGATCAAATCCATCTTAGCAAACATATTTATAGGAATAAATTTATAGCAATTAAATACATTGAAAGAGCGAGGAGAATAATGTCTGGTTAAATATCTCTGGTTAAATCTATTGCAAGTGCAAATATTGAAAGAACAAGAAGACGAATCGTTCGATGCAAGAGTAGGCGAGCTAAAGAAAGAGATAATAAAATGAAATAGAAGAAAATAGCGGAATGTCTCACTCGTAAGTCAACCGCACTTTGACGAAATCGGCCGCGCGTGAGGAATCATAGAGAGAGAGAGAGAGAGAGAGAGAGAGAGAGAGAGAGAGAGAGAGAGAGAGAGAGAGTGGCGTCATTGCTGTTTTTTTTTCTTTTAATAGTCATTTGTAGGACTGATATCACTCGGATGACATTGGAGACAAAATCGTTGGGCAACGCTGATGGTCGTGGTCAGTATCTCGTGGACACTTGACTGGCTTTCGTCGAAGGATACGAACTAGATTATAGAGAGAGAGAGAG
>NC_061090.1:71975137-71985137 GCF_015104395.2 Macrobrachium nipponense | reverse complement strand
CAGAAATCACTTACCCTGGGAGGATTTAAGAATCTTTTTGGACCAATTAGCCGATAACTGCTTTAATTTGAAGAATTTTTCCGCTCAAGACGTTGCCAACTGTATTCAAGAATTTATGGATTACCCAAGGGAAACAACATGGCGACCCGTTGATGGATGGGTGCCCATGATCTTGGGGAGACCAAGACTTGTGATTAAGTAAGATGGCGAGGTTCCTGCTTCTGAGGCAGCGCTTGGATAGAAGAGAGCTCTTGATCAGGAGGCAAGCGGAATTTTGTGGTACATGTGGCACCAGTGATGTGCTTGCACTTGGCAGTATGGGCGCTCAGTGATTGGCTGCCAACCTCACAGGAAAAACCAGGGTACAGCAGTGGAGCGCATGATGTATAGGGTTCGCATAGGATCCCCACAGGGTTCCCCCACCCTGTGGCCTGTGCCCCCCCCCCCCCCCAACTCTGTGCAAACTGCAATCCTCTGCTTTACCTCGGTCTGACCTGCAAGGTCAACAGCCAATGGCTGAGTACCCTTGCTATTAGGTGTTTGTGCCTCATTGGTGCAACCTGTACCACATATTCTTCTTTTCCACCGTTATCCCTTTATTGAGGGGTCGGTTGCCTGATACTTCTCCTCCACTGCATTAGGAGTGTCATTATTCACCTCAGCAACCTCACAAACTATGGATTACACACTAATATCTGTCATTTTTGGTTACTTCTACTTCTCACCTCCCTCCTCCCTCCCCACAATCATCACCACATTTGGTCCGAGTGATGTCTCATCGCGACAGTATTCTCTCCATGAAACCAAGATATGAATATATATATATATATATATATATATATATATATATATATATATATATATATTCTCCTCTTCCTTCCTCTCTACAGAGAGAGAGAGAGAGAGTCAAAAAGAGACAAAGAACGAGAGAGGCAGAGAGAGGAAAGGAAGCTAAGGACAGAGAGGGAGGGGTGGGACCTTCCTTCCTGCCCTAAGCATCTTCTCCTCTTCCTTCCTCTCTACAGAGAGTGAGAGAGAGTCAAAAAGAGACAAAGAGCGAGAGAGGCAGAGAGAGGAAAGGAAGCTAAGGACAGAGAGGGAGGGGTGGGACCTTCCTTCCTGCCCTGAGCATCTTCTCCTCTTCCTTCCTCTCTACAGAGAGTGAGAGAGAGTCAAAAAGAGACAAAGAGCGAGAGAGGCAGAGAGAGGAAAGGAAGCTAAGGACAGAGAGGGAGGGGTGGGACCTTCCTTCCTGCCCTAAGCATCTTCTCCTCTTCCTTCCTCTCTACAGAGAGTGAGAGAGAGTCAGAAAGAGACCAAGAGCGAGAGAGGCCTTACAGACCTTACAGACCTTACATCTTGTTCGGGTTGCCCCAGGTCCCTCAGTGTGAGGCACCTCTACTGTCTACCAGAGAGTTGCTAGTACATCTTCCGGTATATTTTGCATCTTCCAATCTTGGATGGTCTGGGATGCAGTTTAGATATTTGTCGAGCTTATTCTTAAACACATTTACGCTCACTCCTGATATATTCCTCAGATGAGCTGGCAACGCATTGAATAGACGCTGCATTATCGATGCTGGTGCGTAGTGGATTAATGTCCTGTGTGCTTTCCTTATTTTTCCTGGTATAGTTTTGGGCACTATTAATCTACCTCTGCTTGCTCTTTCTGATATTTTTAGTTCCATGATATTTTCTGCTATTCCTTCTATCTGTTTCCATGCCTGAATTATCATGTAGTATTCTCTTCTCCTTTCTAGACTATATAATTTTAAGGATTGTAGTCTTTCCCAGTAGTCAAGGTCTTTAACTTCTTCTATTCTAGCTGTAAAGGACCTTTGTACACTCTCTATTTGTGCAATATCCTTTTGATAGTGTGGGTACCATATCATATTGCAATATTCAAGTGGACTACGAACATATGTTTTATAAAGCATAATCATGTGTTCAGCTTTTCTTGTTTTGAAGTGCCGTAACAACATTCCCATTTTTGCTTTACATTTTGCCAACAGAATTGCTATTTGATCATTGCATAACATGTTCCTATTCATCATCACACCAAGGTCTTTAACTGCTTCCTTATTTGTGATTGTTTCATTATTAGGTCCCCTATATGCATATAGCTTTCTTCCTCTGTCTCCATAATTTATTGATTCAAATTTATCAGAGTTGAATACCATCCTATTTACCTCTGCCCAATCATATACTTTGTTAAGGTCTCTTTGTAGAGCGTTCCTATCTTCATCACAAGTAATTTCTCTACTTATTCTTGTGTCATCTGCGAAACTACTCACTACCGAATCCTTAACATTACTGTCTATGTCTTCAATCATAATAACAAACAGTATTGCAGCTAACACCGTACCTTGCGGCACACCGGATATTACCTTGGCTTCATCCGATTTCTCGTCGTTTGCAATAACTATCTGTTTTCTGTTGTGTAAAAATTCTTTTAACCATCTTCCTACTTTATCCACGATATTGTGTTTTCTAATTTTCTTCGCTAATATATTATGGTCTACTTTGTCAAAAGCTTTTGCAAAGTCTAAATAAACCACATCTGTTTCATTTCCGCTTTTCATATTTTTGAATATGTTCTCACGGTGGACTAACAGTTGGGTTTGTGTACTTTTTCCGGGTACGAAACCATGTTGTCCTTTATTAAACAAATTATTTTTTATTAAATGTTTCATAATATTTTTCTTCATTACCCTTTCATACACTTTCATAATATGTGATGTTAGACTCACAGCCTATAATTACTTGCCTCTAGTCTGATCCACTTTTGAAAGTAGGGGTAATATATGCTAATTTGTGCTCATCATAAATCTTGCCTGTATCTACACTTTGTCTTAATAATATTGCAAGTGGCTTTGCGATAGAATGAACTACTTTCTTTAACAAAATAGCAGGCACTCCATCAGGCCCTGCAGCAGCTCCATTTTTAATTTCATTAATAGCCTGCACAATATCAGCTTCATTAATATCTATGTCAGCTAAATATTCACTATTTTCATCCCTTACTTCTATATCATTATCTTCATATCTATTCTAGGGGTGAATTCTCTCTTATATCGTTCTGCCAATATGTTGCAAATTTCCTTTTTTTTATTCGTTAATCTCCCTTCAATTCTTAGAGGGCCTATTTCTATTCTTCTTTTATTCATCTTCTTCGTATATGAGTATAATAGTTTGGGATTTTGCTTGATATTTAATAGGGTTTTTTCTTCCAAGTCCCGTTTTTATTTTCTTTTGATTGTATAATCTTTTGTTCTGCATTTTCTATCTTACTTTTTAGTTCTATAACTTTCCATGCATTTTTTTCTTTTGCAAGACCTTTTTTCCACTTTCTGATTTTCTGGAACAAGATCCTTCTGTCTCTTGGTATGCATGACTGATGTTTACTTTTCTTCTTCGGTATATATTTATCCACTATTTTCTCTAATATTTTATATAATATCTCCGTATTTACCTTTATGTCATCACTTACGAAAATGTTATCCCAATCTTTGTTTAATTCTTCATTTATTTCTGACCATTTTATATTTTTTACTGTAGAAGTTGTATTTTCCATATCCTTCCCACTTTTTCATTTCTTGCTTATCTCTGTTTTCACTTGCTTTGGAATGGACTGTTAATTCTATGACATTATGGTCTGAAATACTCGCATTATAAACTATTATTTCTTTAACATAATTCATCTCGTTCACAAATACTAGGTCTACAGTATTTTCCTTTCTTGTTGGCAGGTGATTTATTTGTTGAATGTTGTATTCTAGTAGCATATCTAATAGCTTTTCGAATTGCCTCTTATCTTCTGCACTACTATTACTCTCTTTTTTATATGTATAAGTACATCCACAATCTCCTATTCGTTCTTTCCAGTCTACGAAAGGAAAGTTGAAGTCTCCAGATAGGAGAATAGTCCAGTCCTTGTGATTTCTACATATATCATCCAATTTTTCTATTATTAAGTCAAACTCTTTAGTATTAGGAGGTCTATATATTACTATGTTCATTAATTTTTCAGATTCAAATTCTACCGCTATTAGTTCACATTCTGAGTTACTACATTTCTCATATATTTTTCCTTGTTTTTTGTCTTTCCCATATATTGCGGTTCCCCCTTGATTCCTATTTTTTCTATCTGATCTATAAGTTTGGAACCCTTTTATTTGATCATCATTCCCAGTCTCTTGGGAATACCAGGTTTCACTTATATTCATTATATCTATTTTCTTTCCATTTGGGTTAGTTCTTCTAAGTACTCTATTTTTCTTTTTGAGGTACTCGTAACTAAACCCTGCGCATTCATCACTATGATGGTTTGCGTGTTTTCTCCTTCATTTAATATGGGTAATAATAAGGATTTTTTCCCATGTCTCTTTTTCCTGTTCTGGTATGTTGTTTTTCTTTTTTTCATTTCCAGAAATTCTGACATTAAAAAATCCAACTTTTCCATAATATTTGTTCTTCCTTCATCATAATTATTCATTTTGTGTCTGAATCTGCAATTTTCTCCATATCTGCAATATTCTCTTGCATAATAAAAAGAGTTATTATCTCTTGAGTAGAATCTTGGAGCTGATGCATTGAAATATTTTGCTGACACCTCTGCATATCTCGTTGATGGCTTGCTTTTTTCTTTTACCTGATATTCTTCATTCCTCTCTTTATTTGTTTCTTTCTTATTTTGGATTTTATTGCTTGATTGGTTATTTATTTGATTATTTTTCATGGCTACAGGGTGCATATATTTACATTTTTTGTCGAACTTACATCCTTTTCCTTCTTTTAGGTTTTTGCATATTTTTGGATGTAGATCTCTGCAATCGTCCTCATATCCATCTAGGTATGCACATTTACCATATATTTCATAGTTGTGACATACCTTAGGATGTTGTAGTAACATTTTTCTCCAAATCTGCAATTCCCTCTTTTCAAAAGGTTGCAGACTTTGTCTTTTTTGTATATTTTTTCCTCTTTCCCGTCATTGTGTAGATCTGAGTAGAGCCTCTTCGGCATTTTCTTTTGTGTTGTCATATTGTAATTTATTTCTTCGTAGGTATGCTGCTTTATAGCCTCATATGTAGTATCAATGAGTATCTCTGCATCCATACTTTTATTTTTTTCTTTGTTTTCCTTATCTTTTTCTGTCATTTCAGTTTTTGTTTACTTCTACTCCTTCTTCACTTTTCCTTCTTCTTCTTCTTCTTCTTCTTCTTCTTCTTCTTCATCCTCAACTATTTGTACATTCAATCTTGATTTAATAACATTGTCTATCCATGGTAGACATGTTGAGCAAAAAATTCTTGTGTCTTTTCTCATATCTTGCATTACCTCAGCACACTGTGGATGGGTCGGAATGTTGCATGCAGCACATTTTCTGATTAGGTTTTGTGGATTAACTATGCTATACCACACCTTACACAGTTTACATGCTTTTGGCATTCTTTTTCCTAATGCATCAATTAGGATATTCACAAGGTTCACTTTATTCATTTTCTTTGTCGGAATATGTTGGTTTATGTATATTTTCTTTATGAGTCTCTTGACCACTTGGATTTTATTTGGAACTTCTTCAATTATTTTCAAGATGTTTTCAGTTGATTTGTTCCAGTTTGAAGGATTGTATCCTTCTAATATATCTATGAATGCTTTTGTATCTTTTTGGTTAGGACTGTTGCTGATTTCATAGATCAGAAATGCCAGTTCCCTTCCTGCTACCTCATTGTATGGCGAAATTGCCAAGCAAGCTAAATCTCGCCATTTTTTTCCGCAGTTGGAACTTACTGCCATCTTGTTCTGATTTACAGTATTTCACTTGATAAACTAACTTAGAAGACGCTTTATCCTACTATTTTCACACTAATCTTATCACCGATAGTTCACGAACACTTCTAGATATTTCTCAAATTCTAGACGTATGTTAAACTTGTGATATCTGTTGATTAATCTGACTTCGCGCAGGAACGTCTCACCAAGCAAGATGTCTACTACGAGAGGAAAGGAAGCTAAGGACTGGAAGGAGGGAAGGAAGCTAAGACAGAGAGGGAAAGGGGTGTGAACCTCCCTTCCTCCCTGAGCAATCTTCTCCTCTTCCTTCCTCTCTACATGGAGAGTGAGAAGAGTCAAAAAGGACCAAGAGCGCGGAGGCAGAGAGAGGAAAAGGAAGCTAAGGTGACAGGGAGGGGAGGGAAGGGTGGGAACCTCCCTTCCCTGCCCTGAGCACTTCTTCCTCCTTCGTTCCTTTCCTCTACTAAGAGAGTGAGAGAGAGTCAAAAAGGAAGAGCCAAGAGCGAGAAGAGGCCAGAAGAGGGAAGGAAAGGAAAGCTAAGGACAGAGCGAAGGAAGGGAGGGTGGGACATCCCTTCCTGCCCTGAGCAATCTTCCTCCTCTTCCTTCCTTCCTCCTACAGAATGTGAGAGAGTCAAAAAGAGACCAGAGCGAGAGAGTGGCGAGAGAAGTAAGGACAGAGAGGGAGGGGTGGGACCCTCCCTTCCTGCCCTGAAGGCATCTTCACCTCTCCTTCCTCTCTAAGAGAGTGAGAGAAGTCAAAAAGGACCACGAGCGAGAGAGGCCAGAGAGAGGAAAGAGAAGCGAAGGACAGAGAGGGGAAGGGCTGTGGACCCCTTCCTGTCCCTGAGCAATTCTCCTCTTCGTTCCATACACAGAGAGTGACGAGAGAGGTCAGAAAGAGACCAAGAACGAGAGAGGCAGAGAGAGAAAAGGAAGCTAAGGACAGAGAGGGAGGGGGTGGGACCTTCCTTCCTGCCCTGAGCATCTTCTCCTCTTCGTTCCTCTCTACAGAGAGTGAGAGAGTCAAAAAGTAGACAAGGAGCGAGAGAGGCCAAGAGAGGGAAAGGAAAGCTAAGGACAGAGAGGGCGGGTGACCTCCCTTCCTGCCCTGAGCATTCTTCCTCCTTCGTTCCTTCCCTCTACAGAGAGAAGAGAGATCCCCTCCCCCCAAAAGAGACCAAGAGCGAGAAGCAGAGATAGGAAAGGAAGCTAAGGGACGAGAGGGGGAGGGGTGGGACCTCCTTCCTGCCCTGAGCATCTTCTCTTTCCTTCCTCTCTACAGAGAGAGAGAGAGAGAGACAAAGAGGAGAGAGAGAGAGAGAGAGAGAGAGAGAGAGAGAGAGAGTTATAATAATAATATAATAATAATAATATTTTATTTCCAATTTACACTGGTTATTCTACAATGCGTATATATACATATAGGTAAAATAATGAAAGACCAGCATTAAAATAAATTCATAGTAAGTTAAAACTAATGTAACAAACATTTCTTCAACTTATTCTTAAAGGAATGTAGAGTGGCAGCGTCCTTGATATCTTGCGGTAGTTTATTCCACAGGGAAGGGTCCCATGACGGGAGCTCCCTTGAGCCGATGTCAGTTGTCGCTGTGTTTACAACAAGATCACAACCCTTACGAGTATAAACACCAGTTACTGAGTTAACCATATTAAAATGATACAGCCATTCCGGTAAAATACCTCTTAAAACTTTAAAAACAAACACACAAACTTCGTAAATATACTCATTTTTGACCTTCAACCATTCCAGCTTTTTCAGAACAGGAGAAATATGATCGTACTTCCTAATATCGCCTACAGCTACTCTAGCAGCGAAATTACACATTTCTTGAATTTTGTCGAGATGGACATTATTAGTGCACCCCCATACCTTAAAACAATAGTGGCTGAGGCTCATTACTAGTAACTGAACAACAATCAAGCGCGTGGAAGGTTCAAAATGATCTTTTATTCTGTTCAAATAAATAAGTATGCCCGTCGCCTTTTTGCATACCTCCTCAATATGAGAGTCAAAAGTCATAAAACGGTCAAAATAGACACCTAAGTTTTTCACAACTTTCATAGGTCTGATAGCATTGCCATTGAAATTCACCCTCACATTTTCATCTATGGCCGATATATATTGTCTTGAACCTATAAAAATGCACTGAGTTTTATTTTCATTTAATTGGAGGCCATGTCTCTGAAAATATGTCTTGGCCTTCTCCAAGACTGCTTCAGCCCTTCTTAATAAATCATTCATGTTGCATATGTCCCCTTCAAGTATGATTTGAGTATCATCAGCATACTGGATAACGAAAACACCAGGTAGAGATTCCGCCAAATCGTTAACAAAAATAACAAACAATATTGGTCCTAAGATGGATCCTTGCGGGACCCCAAAGGTTGCCTCACATCTAGATGACAATGTGTCCCTTAACTTTACTGACTGGAATCGATTAGTGAGATAACTATCAAACCAAGATGGATCTATTCTTAGACTTATACATTTCTCTAATAGGACTTTGTGGTTCACGCTATCAAAGGCTTGGGATGGATCCAGTAGTAGGAGCAGTGATATCTTTTTAGTTTTTATGTTATTATATATTCGATCAGTTACCTTCAAAAGAGCTGTCTCAGTAGATAATTTAGGCCTAAAGCCATGCTGACGTTCAGATAAAAGACTGTTTTCTTCCAAGTATTTAGTTAATTGATTAGCAATAATCTTTTCCAGTACCTTAGACAGAGTAGGTAACAGTGAGATTGGCCGATAGTTTTTTATGCCATCTCTATCTCCATTTGCAAAAACAGGAATAACAAAAGGGTATTTCCATAAATCAGGAAAGGTGCTAGTTACGATGGAAGTATTGATGATTATTGTAATGTAAAATGCTATTATAAATAGTGCATCCTTGATCAATTTCAGAGCAATACCATCAGATCCGCATGCGTTCGAGTTATTTAAATCCTTAATAGTTAATATAACCGTCTCACAGTCTACTGGAGAAGGTTTGAATCCGCGTGGATTATCTAGATTTATTGACCAATGACTTAGAGCCTTATTTGTTGATGTCACCTGCTTAGTTGCCTCGTAAGTTTGTTTTCCTATATTCGCAAAATACTCAATAAACTCTTCCGCTTTAGCTTTAATATCATCCTCTCGGTTTTCAAATATTTGTGCTTCGCTGCTAACAGTATGAAGCATTTTTTTTAACTACTTACCAAGTTTTACGATAGTTATTTCTTGTATCTTGGAATTCTTGTCTGTAGTGTTCTTTTCTACTGGAGTCTATCATGACTTTTACTTTTTTCTTCAATTCTCTGAAACTTTCTGCCAGTAGTACATCATCTCTTTGGGCTTTAAGATTTCTCTGCACGAGATCTCTTGCTTTCATCGCTTTTTTTATATCTTGGGTTATCCAGGAGGCAGGGGGTCGTTTGATTTCATTAGTCACCATTGGAGCACATTTGTCAATGCAAGAAACAAATACTTCAGTTAAAATAAACACCTGGCAATTTACATCATCAGTGTTTAGTATTTCATTTAACAGGGCGACTTTATTTGGTAACAAGTCGCATAGTGTCTGAGAAGAGTAATTTTTTAGATATCGATAAGTTTTAAAGACAGGTTCTCTTTTTGGTTTATGCAGATTTAGAGTAGCAGTAATTGCCTCGTGGTCTGCTATTGGGCAGGGGACAATATCAAAGTGCTTAATCATATCAGTCCCATTAGTTATCAATAGGTCAATGAGCGTTGCAGAATTACAAGTAACACGAGTAGGCTTGTTAATGATCTGATGAAGTTTGGCGTTATGTATAATTTTTTCCATTTTACTTCCTGCAGACAACAAATTATCATTAAAATCACCAAAAATAAAAATTGGCTTGTTACGTAAAACGGCATTTTTAAAAGTCTTTAAAATGTAACTGAACGAAGTTGCATCCGCTTTGGGGTGTCGATAGACGCAGCCAATCACAATGGAGGGCAACCATATGTCTTCGATTCCTTCAACTCTTTCGATATTCATTTTTATTTCGGTCACTTTTAGATAATCCTTAACATATAAACAAACACCTCCACCGCGGCCTCGATCATAACGAAACATCTTATATAAAGGAATATTTACAAAGGCATCATCCATACACGGAAGAAGCCATGTCTCACTGACACATAAAACATCTTCTACCTCCAAATCCATTA
>NC_061090.1:71952637-71972637 GCF_015104395.2 Macrobrachium nipponense | reverse complement strand
GCAGAACTCCGCACCATAGATCAGAAAACCAGGAAACATATGACAATACACAAAGCACTACACCCAAGAGCAAATACGGACAGACTATACATAATACGAAAGGGAAGAGGGAGAGGACTACTAAGTATAGAGGACTGCGTCAACATCGAGAACAGAGCGCTGGGCCAATATCTGAAAACCAGTGAAGACGAGTGGCTAAAGAGTGCATGGGAAGAAGGAATAATTACAATGGCTACAGAGGGGAGAGCTCAAGAAGGAAACTGAAGGAATGATAACAGCGGCACAAGATCAGGCCCTAAGAACCAGATATGTACAAAGAACGATAGACGGAAATAATATCTCTCCCATATGTAGGAAGTGCAATGCGAAAAATGAAACCATAAACCACATAGCAAGCGAATGCCCGGCACTTGCACAGAACCAGTACAAAAAGAGGCATGATTCAGTGGCAACAGCCCTCCACTGGAGCCTGTGCAAGAAACATCAGCTACCTTGCAGAAATAAGTGGTACGAGCACCAACCTGAGGGAGTGATAGAAAACGATCAGTCAAAGATCCTCTGGGACTCTGATATCAGAACAGATAGGGTGATACGTGCAAATAGACCAGACGTGACGTTGATTGACAAAGTCAAGAAGAAAGTATCACTCATTGATGTCGCAATACCATGGGACACTAGAGTTGAAGAGAAGAGAGGGAAAAAGGGGTGGATAAGTATCAAGATCTGAAAATAGAAATAAGAGGGATATGGGATATGCCAGTGGAAATTGTACCTATAATCATAGGAGCACTAGGCACGATCCCAAGATCCCTGAAAAGGAATCTAGAAAAACTAGAGGCTGAAGTAGCTTCAGGACTCATGCAGAAGAGTGTGATCCTAGAAACGGCACACATAGTAAGAAAAGTGATGGACTCCTAAGGAGGCAGGATGCAACCCGGAACCCCACATTATAAATACCACCCAGTCAAATTGGAGGACTGTAATAGAGAAAAAAATAATATAAAAATAATAAAAAAATAATAATAATAATGATAATAACAATAATGATAGTAAACCCATATGAAAGTTTAATATTGTAATCTCAAAGTCAATATCAGTCACATGCCATATGAACAATGAATAATAGCAATAATTATATTGTGGGAGCAAATGAAGACCTAAGTATATCTTTTTTAAGAAAAGCCGAAAAGCTAATACATCCTAACCTAATTTCCCCTTCACCTGACCTTGTCAAAGCTTTATTATCCCCTCCGTAAATCAATATATATTGCAGTTATGAATCTTTATATTGTTATCTTTATTAACATTTATTTCCTTTATAACTCATGTATAGCCTTTCAGTGGAAAAGTTTGCACTATGTCACTTTTATATCGGTGCCTCGAAATGCCTCTATTTAACATATACTTTTGAATCTGATGCCATCGACGCCAACAGCATAATATTCCAAGGGTCGGTGGTGGTAGGGGGGGGGGGAGGGGGGGGGGGGGGCGGGTGTCGGGCAATCTTTACATAATGGATAGTTTTCGGTATCTAGCGGACAATCACTTTTGACTCTTTGAACTAGTAGGTTAAATCCAAGAAACAGTATCAGCGCCTGCATTTCTTTTATGAATAAAGCAATTATATATATATATATATATATATATATATATATACATATATATATATATATATATATATATATATATATATATATATATATGAATGTTGAAAATGTTCTGTCACAGCAGAATTCCATTTATAAAAAGGAGCCCATAAAAACCTACCTGAATAGAGAGGCAGCAGTCTCTGAAATATATTACTTACTATATTTTGGCATTTTTATGGGCTCATTATATATATATATATATATATATATATATATATATATATATATATATATATATATATATCTTACATGCAGTGGAATTGCCATGCCAATATTTTAAATGATTAACAATTTAGTGGCGCAAATTTTTCAGTTGAAGCCAATTTGTAATGTCACACTTACTGTCCCTTTCTATGTACTTTTTATAGTCTTAGTATCTAAAATGGTATAGTCAATTATAGGGATGGCATTGTAATAACCTGATATTCCAACAGAGTTTACGCTCAAAATAACTTGAGTCAAACCTTTATCAATTTTATTTTTATGGTTTTCTTTGTTAGATTCTTTTGGGATAACTTAAATAATAAAGCAAACTTTTATTGCTGTCCGAATAAGTTTCATCTCCATTACGGCAATCGCACATAAACAATATCTTTTCTCAAGCAAAGCAAGGACCAGTAATATTTTTCTCCCAGAAATTGTAAATACAAAAGCAAAGTAAACCTCAGAATTACATCCTGTAATGGCACAAAATTTAGACCATTAAAATTATGAGTAGTAATGTTAATAATTATGAAGTAAAAAATAACGTTCATCTCCGACCTGAATATCTACCACCTTTTCTTTGCGTTTTTGCTATATTAAGGATAGTAGCTTTCTTCTGTTTACGTTCAACCCTAAAGAATTGGAACTAACCAATGCTCTTTTAATCATATATAAAAAATAAATAACTAAGAAGCATATTTTATAGAAAATTATATAAATAAAAATTTTTTCTTGATAAAATCATATGAGGCTAAATGCTAACTTCCCTACATTAACGATTCCATGGGTGATTCAAATCTGGGCCTTTTAATTTCTTATGGGGAGAAAACTTTGTTTGTGGCTCAGGGCCGGGCGATCACGTGACCTCCGACGTCACGGCCACTGGTAATTACCGAACGATGGGGCGCGGTAGTAGTCTGCCGTTTTACCTTAATACTCAATCATTCATAATATTATTCTATTATTATTACAAATATTTAAGTTATAGTAACTGTCACTAACTATTGACAATCTTACAAAGAGTAATTAAGCTTCTTTTTATATTATTACACTTATTTTATTTAAGTTGATACTTTAGTTTCACCCGGTTACATCAGATTTCTTACAGTAATCATCCCTTGGGCTATAGAACCGATTCCTTTCTCTTTTTAATATATATATTATATATGTGTGTGTGTGTGTGTGTTTGGTTTGTTTGTATGGTGCTTTTACGTTGCATGGAACCAATGATTATTCAGCAACGGGACCAACGGCTTTACGTGACTTCCGAACCACGTCGAGAGTGAACTTCTATCACCAGAAATACACATCTCTCACTCCTCAATGGAATGGCCGAGAATCGAAGCCGCGATCACCGAGGTGGGACGCTCATACCATACCAACCACGCCGTTGAGGCGCTTTACAGATATATTTAGGGCCGTACGGTGGATATCTGAATAATAATAAGGTTGCGTGTAATATCACCGTACCGCGATACTGCTGAATACATTATAATCACCGCACAGTGATAAGAACACTGGCGTTGTTATCACCGATAATATTGTTTTTGTTATTTTCACCGAGGATCTATAAGACTTAATAGATACTTAGCAACTGCAGTTTAGGATGTTGAAAGGAATTTAAGAGTAGAAAATTTATTTCACACAAATGAAAGGTATCTTATGAAAATACATTTATTAATATCAAGTTATTATACAAATATATTTATATATTTAAACAGCCTTAGTGGAGCAGAATAAATTAGTATGTAAGTGTTATACATAACAGTACACATCATTTGACTTGCTACAGATTTGCGTTCTCTTGCTTCTCTTTGTGGAGACGTTGTTTGCTTTCCGTTTGACTCCAGGAGCCTGAGCAACTTTTGAATGATTAAATCGTCCTAATACCCTCGACTCTTTGGGACGACCTCTCATTTTTACCGTAGGAAGATGAGCATTCAATAGCTGTAATCCTTGGGAGTCTGCTGTTGTGACTGTTGAAGCTAGTGTATGTGACATTGGTGAAGCTGGTGTTTGTGACGTCGGTGAAGATGGCGTTTGTGACGTTGGTGAAGTTGATGTGCTTGGCATCTGCGGACTATCATCATTTTGGTATTCATGACCCTGTTCCCAGCAAGTAAGAATACGTTTCAGCATATCAAGTCATGCTTTTTACACTTCAGTTCCACTATTAGTTAGCACCGCTGTGAGTCGCTGCATTGTTTCTTGACTCTCTCGGAATTTTTGGGCAGGGGTCGTTGGACACTTGGGCCGTGTTATATATTCGCCATCGTGAATGCCTGTTGACAGTAGAAACATCAATGTTCTCTTGTCTTACAACAGCAATAATATGATTACATGGCAAGAAATGTTTTTGTCTTATGCGTAGTCCTTTCCGGCTCGGATTTCCATAGTGTACACACGAATGAAACAGAGCCGCACTTTAGTTCAGATGGAATTTGATGCTGACGACGCTTATTTTCACTGATAACGGAGCTAGAAGACTTCACTTGAAAACGGACCGCGTCTGATTCTGATATTTCTTGAAAAGGTAGTCAAATTCATCAAATGAACAGAACGTATCAGAGGAGAAAATGTCCCTGAAGACAGATGTGTCTGCCTGTATGTCGTCTTGTCCCTGGGCAGCAGATGAACTGGCTTGATGTTCCTGTAGTTCTGCTGATGCTTGTAACTCCAAGGTGTTTTCAACTTCTACAGAAGTGTCACTCTCCATACTGCTTTGGTGGAAGGAGAAATATAATCACAAAATAGCCCAACTGAAGTCGCAGGAGGACTGAATGTATCAGAGGAGAAAATATCCCTGAAGACAGATGTTTCGGCCTGTATGTCGTCTTTACTGTTTACAAAACATGAACCTGCAGAAATCCTGAAACTTGTTTAACTACTGGCTGTTTGTTATCGCCAGTGATGAACAAAACTTCTGTTATCCGTAGCGAGAATAATGAGAGAGAGAGAGAGAGAGAGAGAGAGAGAGAGAGAGAGAGAGAGAGAGAGAGAGAGAGAGAAACTGACATTTAGAGTTAGACTTACAAGAGAGAGAGTGAGAGAAAGAGATGCCGAGAGAAAGAGAGAGAAAGTCATATGAAGGATTCATAAACGAAGCTCTTGATATACGTACGGTGAAAATAACGTTGAGTGTAATATCACCGCACGGTGAAAATAGTCACTCCCTAATAATAATAATAATGATTGCAGGTCCACAATAATATCGCATGTGAAGTATATAAAGTGTTTAATGATAAGAGCTTTCGAACCCTGCACCAGGTTCATCCTCAGCAAAGTTCACTTTGCTGAGGATGAACCTGGTGCAGGGTTCGAAAGCTCTTATCATTAAACACTTTATATACTTCACATGCGATATTATTGTGGACCTGCAATCATTGTTATCATTTTCGACACTGAAAATTGTGCCCAATAATAATAATAATAATAATAATAATAATAATAATAATAATAATAATAATAATAGTAAGAAGAGTGATAGACTCCTAAGGAGGCAGGATGCAACCCGGAACCCCACACTATAAATACCACCCAGTCGAATTAGAGGACTGATAGAAAAAAAGAAAGAAAAAAAAAAGACATCAAGCTGTATGGTAAGAGCATCAAGGAAATAGATACCCTAATCCAGACAGTAAGGATTGTATCTGGGGTCATCAGGATGGAGTTTGGCATAGAAAAATGCGCCTTGGTCAACCTACAAAAGGGCAAAGTAACAAGGACTGAAGGGATAAAGCTACCTGATGGGAACAGCATCACACATAGAATAATGGAAGGAGAGGATATAAAACACCAAGAGATGAAGGACACGATCAGGAAAGTATATATGGAGAAACTTAAGGCGATACTCAAGTCAAAACACAATGCTGGAGGTACGATAAAAGCCATAAACATATAGGCAGTACCAGTAATCAGATACAGTGCCGGAGTAGTGGAATGGACGAAGGCAGAACTCCACAGCATAGACCATTAAAGTAGGAAACATGACATTACACAAAGCACTACACCTAAGAGCAAATACGGACAGACTATACATAACATGAAGGGAAGAAGGACAGCGTCAACATCGAGAACAGAGTACTGGGGCAAAACCTTAAAAGCAGTAAAGACGACGTGGCAGGATCATGCAAAGCAAGCAAAGTTCCCACAGTTACTTTAATCGTACCGGCTGATAAAATTTCCCACAGCCACACTTTCCCCTTTATGTTACTAATTACGTGCAGGCTTACCGAAAACTACCGACAACTTCACACTCTCGTACTCACTATCAATGACTGGCTTCAGGGCTATAGCCTATGTAGGCTAGGCTAGTCGAGACAACCGCCGCCGAGAATCATAATACAAAACAACCAACCGAGAACTACAATCATGCAACAACTTAATAACACGACAAATTACTGCGCAGACGAACATCAACAGCTTGAAACAACACGACAACCATACACAACTCAACCCAGCACAACAATCCGCCAGCTCACAGACACCAAAACGCACAACCAACCTCTTCAACTTCACCACAACCAAACAGACACGCGCACAACAACTTTACAATACCAAAATCAATCAAATCACACAATATCACTGACCCTCAATGGACAAAACCGCTGCCAAACTGTTTTATACGACTCGGACTTCACCGCTTCCTCACTTTTCATGACTCACTTTACTGTAATATAGTCTACTGCCACTGATATACTCGGCGATCGGAACAAAGGACAACAACTCATACGCTTACGCCCGCCATCAAACCACTCCCATTTATTCCTCCAATTTTGCTCTCTCCCCCTCTCTCTCCCGCAACCCTCGTAGACGTTGTCAGGTCTAAACTACCATCATTACTTCTCCATAACGAGTGGCTCAAGAGTGCATGGGAAGAAGGACTTATAAAAGCAGACAAAGACCAAGAAATATATAGAGACAGGAGAATGACAAACAGAACAGAGGAATGGCACAGCAAACTAATGCACGGACAATACAAGAGACAGACTAAAGAACTGGCCAGTGATGAAACATGGTAATGGCTACAGAGGGGTGAGCTCAAGAAGGAAACAGAAGGAATGATAACAGCGGCACAAGGCCAGGCCCAAAGAACTAAGAATTAGATAATCCATAAACCACATAGAAAGCGAATGTCCGGCACTTTTACGGAACCAGTACAGAAAGAGGCATGATTCAGTGGCAAAAGCCCTCCACTGGAGCCTGTGCAAGAAACACCAGCTACCTTCCAGTGATAAGTGGTTGAGCACCAACCCGAAGGAGTGACAGAAAGCTATCGGGCAAAGATCCTCTGGACTATGGTATCAGAACAGATAGGGTGATACGTGCAAATAGACCAGACGTGACGTTGATTGACAAAATCAAGAAGAAAGTATCACTCATTGATGTCGCAATACCATACGTGATGGACTCCTAAGGAGGCAGGATGCAACCCGAAACCCGCACTATAACACCCTCTCGAATTGGAGGACTGTGATAACCCCCCACCGCCCCCCCACAAAAAATATATATATTTATATATAATAATGATAATGAGTGTAGATTAAATCAGTTATGAAAAATATTTGGTTCTCATGGTACAAACCAAACTTGCTCTTGCTTTAGCGTGTTTTATTTTCACAGTCGAAATTCAAATGTTCGCTTACTCGGGGAGTAAGCGTACAACTTACTTTGCTGTTGTTGTTCTTGTTGGGGATTAGGAAAGGTCTACAGAAGAGCCTAAAAAGATCTGAAAAAGGTGTTTTGCGTTGAGTTAAAGATACAGGAATATTAGGACAGGATATTTATGATTTATTTATTAGAATGAAAAATGTCAAAAATTAATAATTTGCATGTTAAACAGTACAGAACAATTATTTCTAATAAAATATAGCGTATCTATTATAATTTTCCAATTACAGAACTGAAGGGCATTTTGTAAATCAATAAATTCCTCCCAGATATTATGGTATTCTATCATTTTTTCATTTCTCTAAAGCTGTATAATAATCATTTTTAAAAATCTGCTAAGAAATGCTTGTAGAGATAGCAAATGAAATGTCAAATTGACCACAAGGTGACAGTCCCTATTCTAATTTGAGAGAGAGAGAGAGAGAGAGAGAGAGAGAGAGAGAGAGAGAGAGAGAGAGAGAGAGAGATGAATTTTTAAACTTGTCCAGTTTTCGATCATTTGATTGTTAAAATGCAACAGAACAGTGTTATTATTATTATTATTATTATTATTATTATTATTATTATTATTATTATTATTATTATTTTTTGTCTATCACAGTCATCCTATTCGACTGGCTGGTATTTATAGTGTGGGATTCCGGGTTGCATCCTGCATTCCTAGGAGTCCATCACTTTTCTTACTGGGTGCGCTGTGTCTAGGAACACACTTTCCTGCATGCGTCCTGAAACTACTTCGGCATCTAGTTTTACCATGTTCCTTTTTAGGGATCTTAGGATCGTACCTAATGTTTCTATGATTATGGGTAGAGTTCCCACTAGCATATCCCATATCCTTCTCATTTCCATTTTCAGGTCTTGACACTTATCAATCTTTTCTCTCTCTTTCTTTTCTACTCTGGTGTCCTATGGCACTGCGACATCAATGAGTGATACTTTCTTCTTGATTTTGTCCATCAACGTCACGTCTGGTCTATTGGTACCTATCACCCTATCTGTTCTGATACCATAGTCGCAGAAGATCTTTCTATCACTCCTTCAGGTTGGTGTTCGTACCACTTATTACTGCAAGTAACTGATGTTTCTTGCACAGGCTCCGGTGGAGGGCTTTTGCAACTGAATCGCGACTCTTTTTGTAATAATAATAATAATAATAATAATAATAATAATAATAATAATAATAATAATAATAATAATAATAATAATAATAATGTTCTAAAGGATCCACAATAATAAAAAGTGCAAAAAGTCCGTGCATAATTTTGAAGACTTTACAGAAAGCTTTCGAACCCTTCCCTGGGTTCATCTTCAGTCCAAAAATGAAGATGAACCCAGGGAAGGGTTCGAAAGCTTTCTGTAAAGTCTTCAAAATTATGCACGGACTTTTTGCACTTTGTATTATTGTGGATCCTTTAGAATATTATATATACTCTCGTGATAGAGAGTTTTTCCCTAATAATAATAATAATAATAATAATAATAATAATAATAATAATAATAATAATAATAATAATAATAATAATAATAATATCCTTTATTTCGGCTCAGGGCCATATACATGGAATATACAAATTACAGACAGTAACATACACAATCTAGATACATGAGACACCATGACAAAAAAATGAATAAATGGCACTATCCACACGATAGCTGAGGTAGTATAAAAGATAGTAATCATAATACTGGTAATAACAGTTAATTATACTGGAGAGAAAAAAAATGCATTGAGAGTTATGATAGTTAGGGACATTCTCTTGCGATGTGGTTTATGGTCTCGTTTTTCATATTGCACTTCCTGCATAGGGGTGAGATGGTATTTCCATCTATCGTTCTTTGTACATTATCATATTATTATTATTCGGAAAATACGAACTTAATTTCAGAGAGAGAGAGAGAGAGAGAGAGAGAGAGAGAGAGAGAGAGAGAGAGAGAGAGAGAGAGAGAGAGAGAGAGAGAGAGAGAGAGAGAGAGAGAGAATAATATTTCGGAATAGGACCGTGAACGTGTAAATACATATGCTCTGATGATCAATAAGTGATTAAAGGCTGTAGAAGTTTCACTTCTCTTTGTTGCACGTCATCATTATAACGTTTTGATCTTGTTTATTTTTGACTTACTGTCTATTTCCGTTACCACTGGTTTATTGTTGTCAATGTTTGTTAAAAATCACTTCACCCGGTTCTTTCAGGTAATCAGGTTACATCTGAGATACAATCCACATTGCTCAAACAAGGTTTCGGTACCTATATACTACATACACACACACACACACACACACACACACACACACACACACACACACACACACATATATATATATATATATATATATATATATATATATATATATATTACAATTTAAAAACAATTTATTCTACAAGGTGTCCATAAAGTCCCAGTACTATTACATGTATTTATCTATCGTAATGGTTCTGGGGATTTATGGACACCCTGTATGTTCATAGGGTAAAATATTATATATATATACACACATACACGCATATATATATATATATATATATATATATATATATATATATATATATAGACATAAACTATTAGCAAGATGAAAAAACGAAACGACAGAAAAGACGCGTCATAACACCAAACATTCATTTACCACGACACTTTCTACAAACAGATTTACGCTACCATAAACATATTCCTTTCTGTTTCGGTGCCTCCGTCATGTTCCGAAAGTGACAAGACCATAGACACAGAAACAAACGAACAAGCGTTTGTTTCGCGAGGTAATTGCGTTTACTCTTGCCAGAGGAGAATAGGCTTCGAAGTAGCGTCTCATTGGATATTTTAATACGAAGAATATTATGAAGATTATTTTCGTTTTCTTTTTTGAAGGGGTTTTCATTCACAATTCATTTTGAGAGTAAGAATCAGATTCCGGGAAGTAATGTTCTTGAATATATATATATATATATATATATATATATATATATATATATGCGTATGTGTGTGTATATAATGTACATATATACGGTATATATATATATATATATATATATATATATATTATATGTTATACATATTATATATATATACGCGCACACACGTATATATATGCATATATATATATATATATACAGTATTAAAAGTTTTTAAAGCGAAAAGAAGACAATCTCTCTCTCTCTATATATATATATATATATATATATATATATATATATATATATATATATATATATATCACACACGCAGTCACTTACTTCTTTTAGTTTTGAATACCTTTAAGACAGACTGCTCATAATGATAATTTTCAACATTATCTTAAACGGAAACAAAATCTGTTAATCGTTAGAAAAGTTTCCAAAAAGAAAGTTAGTCTGCCAGGCTCTTGAAGAGTTCACCTTAATAACAAAACATTCATGAAGAAATCAAATTTCTCCTTTCACTCTGCTATTATGATTCACATTCCATGACAATTAGTTTTCCCGGTATTCTAGAACGAGTGACATTAAAATAGCACTCATGAAAAACATGAAATAAACAAGATATTCGATTTTTTGCTCAGTCTGATTTTTGAAAGTTTCGAAAGTAAACGCTTTCCAATCTCGTTGCCTAATTAGGGCTTCAAAGATCAAGTCATATTTCCTAAGATTGAATTAGTCCACAAAGCAATTACCTCTCTTGGATGTAATAAGGTATACGGAACTGAGCTTGCATATAAAATAACACCGTATACATAAAAAAATAAAACCAGCAGATAGTTATAATTTAGAAAGTATCTGTCCTAAAAATATTAGTTATTTCGGTCTTTAAAGTTGCTTCTTGGGCACAGTACCCATCGATACTTATTTCTCTAAATATATATATATATATATATATATATATATATATATATATTATATATATATATATATATATATATATATATATATATATATATATATATATATATATATTTATAAATACACTATATTGAAAACTAATAAATTCAAAGTTTAAAAGTGCCAAGGATTTTTCACATACTGAAAAATAATGTGATAAACGTATTTTACACCTTTTAAAGGAAATGAAAATAGAAATGGAATAAAAACACGAAGAAACAGTGAAAATATAAATGAGAACACGGGATGCACATACAAAGCAAAATGGAAGGAGCATAACTAAGAAAATGGCCGAGAAAACGAAAAATAGAGTAATTAAAAGACCAAAGAAGAAAAGGAATTGAAGTATAGAAGAAGAATAACGGAGGTATAAGGAGGATGGAAGTGGAAGTAGGTGAAATTTATTTATTAGAAAAAAGGACGTGGGAGTATGACCGATATACGGAGACATAAAGTAGAATGTGATATAAATAAACAGAACGGGAAGTAGACAGGGAAAATAATGAATAATGAGAACAGATAGTAAAAACAGTGCAAAAGGAAGTTAGATATAAAAAAGCGAACAGGAGAAAGAAAAGCGTGGAATAAGAGGCAAAATAAGGAGGAAAATATAATTGATTAATGAAGCAGAGGAAATGCAAAGAAGAGAATTGGAGAATTATTGTTTTTTTTTCTAATTTTGGAATGAAAAGCGTGAAAAAGAGAAAAAAGGCAAAATAAGGAGGAAAATATAACTGATAACCGAAGCAGAGGAGATACAAAGAAGAGAACAGAATTATCGTTGATTTTTTTCTCATTTTGGAGGAATGACCAAGAGGCGATACCAATTAGCTACGAAATGGAAATCGAGCTCGGCTAACGAGATTCCAAACAGTAGCTTTCTCCGTCCCGCGCGCTGGAGTGAACACACGGCGCCTCGGGGCATTCTGGGTAATCGGACCAAGCACTTTGAAGCAATTGAAGCACATGCAGTACGATGACTTTACCTACGACGGAAACGTCAGTAACAGTACCCGAAGTCATTTTGCAGAAACAACGGTTCCTTCGGAAAGAGTATTGCCGTAGCAAAGAATTGAACGTAGAAAGTGAATTTCATTCAACAATCGTATACACACATATATATATTATACATACATACACACACACACACACACACACACACATATATATATATATATATATAATTGACATGAGATTTAGTAATACATTATCTGGTATATCATAATTACAATGGTCAACCACAGAGAAAATATATAAAAAAATGAATAGTTTTTGTCCCACAAATTGGATAATTCAATATATCTATCTATCTATCTATCTATCATCTATCTACTATCTATCTATCTATATATATATATATATGTATATATATATATATATATATATATATATATATATATGATGTGTGTGTGTAACTGAATAAAAGAAACTGATATTGTAAATTTAATGAAAGCCAGGTACTTTCATTGAAAGCATTAATGATGTAAATGAAAGTTTTAATAATATCAATGGGGGCAAGGTACCTCCTTTGCGGATAATAATAATAATAATAATAATAATAATAATAATAATAATAATAATAAATAATAATAATAATAAAAAATGATAATAATAATAATAATAGTGGGCACAATTTTCCGTGTCGAAAGTGATGACAATGGTTGCAGGTCCACAATAATATCGCATGTGAAGTATAAAGTCTTTAATAAATAATAAAAGCTTTCAAACCTTGTACTAGGTTCATCTTCAGTCAAGTCATAATAATAATAATAATAATAATAATAATAATAATAATAATAATAATAATAATAATAATAATAATAATTATTATTATTATTATTATTATTATTTTTTTTTTTTTTTTTGCTCTATCACAGTCCTCCAATTCGACTGGGTGGTATTTATAGTGTGGGGTTCCGGGTTGCATCCTGCCTCCTTAGGAGTCCATCACTTTTCTTACTATGTGTGCCGTTTCT
Organism: Macrobrachium nipponense; assembly: GCF_015104395.2. Lineage (NCBI taxonomy): Eukaryota > Metazoa > Arthropoda > Malacostraca > Decapoda > Palaemonidae > Macrobrachium > Macrobrachium nipponense. Next base: position 71,959,290 of record NC_061090.1, on the reverse strand, counting down.
AGGATCACACTCTTCTGCATGAGTCCTGGAGCTACTTCAGCCTCTAGTTTTTCTAGATTCCTTTTCAGGGATCTTGGATCATGCCTAGTGCTCCTATGATTATGGGTACGATTTCCACTGGCATATCCCATATCCTTCTTATTTCTATTTTCAGATCTTGATACTTATCCATTTTTTCCCTCTCTTTCTCTTTAACTCTGGTGTCCCATGGTATTGCGACATCAATGAGTGATACTTTCTTCTTGACTTTGTCAATCAACGTCACGTCTGGTCTGTTTGCACGTATCACCTTATCCGTTCTGATACCATGGTCCCAGAGGATCTTTGCCTGATCGTTTTCTATCACTCCCTCAGGTTGGTGCTCGTACCACTTATTACTGCAAGGTAGCTGATGTTTCTTGCACAGGCTCCAGTGGAGGGCTTTTGCCACTGAATCATGCCTCTTTTTGTACTGGTTCTGTGCAAGTGCCGGGCATTCGCTTGCTATATGGTTTATGGTTTCATTTTTCGTATTGCACTTCCTACATATGGGAGAGATGTTATTTCTGTCTATCGTTCTTTGGATATATCTGGTTCTTAGGGCCTGATCTTGTGCTGCTGTTATCATTCCTTCAGTTTCCTTCTTGAGCTCTCCCCTCTGTAGCCATTGCCATGTGTCATCGCTGGCTAGTTCTTTAGTCTGTCTCATGTATTGTCCGTGCATTGGTTTGTTGTGCCAGTCCTCTGTTCTGTCTGTCATTCTCCTGTCTGTATATTTCTGGGTCTTCGTCTACTTTTATTAGTCCTTCTTCCCATGCACTCTTAGCCACTCGTCTTCACTGGTTTTCAGATATTGGCCCAGTGCTCTGTTCTCGATGTTGACGCAGTCCTCTATACTTAGTAGTCCTCTCCCTCCTTCCTTTCGTGCTATGTATAGTCTGTCCGTATTTGCTCTTGGGTGTAGTGCTTTGTGTATTGTCATATGTTTCCTGGTTTTCTGATCTATGGTGCGGAGTTCTGCCTTCGTCGATTCCACTGTTCCTGCGCTGTATCTGATTACTGGCACTGCCCATGTGTTTATGGCTTTTATCATATTTCCGGCGTTGAGTTTTGACTTGAGTATCGCCTTGAGTCTCTGCATATATTCTTTCCTGATCGTGTCCTTCATCTCTTGGTGTTTTATATCCCCTCCTTCCATTATTCCCAGGTATTTGTATCCTGTCCATCTATGTGTTTGATGTTGCTCCCATCTGGTAGCTTTATCCCTTCAGCTCTCGTTACTTTGCCTTTTTGTATGTTGACTAAGGCGCATTTTTCTATTCCAAACTCCATCCTGATGTCCCCAGATACAATCCTTACAGTCTGGATTAGGGTATCTATTTCCTTGATGCTCTTACCATACAGCTTGATGTCGTCCATGAACATCAGATGGTTGATTCTGTTGCCTCTTTTCTTGAGTTGGTACCCGGCATCCATCTTCTGTAGTACTTTTGTCATGGGAATCATGGCTACTACGAAGAGGAGTGGGGACAGTGAGTCGCCCTGGAAGATCCCTCTCCTGATATTAACCTCTGCTAGTCTTATTCCAGAGCTTGTAAGTATTGTATTCCAGTTGCGCATTGTATTTTTGAGGATGCTGATGGTGTTTTCCTCTGCCCCATATATTTTCAGGCATTCTATTAGCCATGTGTGTGGTATCATGTCGAAGGCTTTCTTATAGTCTATCCATGCCATGCTTAGGTTGGTTTTCCTTCTCCTACTGTTCTTCATTACCATTTTGTCTATCAGGAGCTGGTCTTTTGTGCCCCTACACTTCCTTCTGCAGCCTTTCTGTTGGTGGGGGATCTTTGTTTTATTCTCCCTGTTTCTTCTTCCTGGAGCCATGTTGCATGTTTGTTGTGTGATACCGGATTGCTCCATATGTTTTCCCAGAGTCTCTTACTTTGTTTGGCTTCAGGAATTTCTGGGTGGTTGTCTTCCCCTCTTAGTTGGCTGTATAGTCTTTTCTGGTTGGTTCCGAATAGTTTGTTTTGTTGGTATCCCTTATTCCTGTTCATGTACCGTTGGATCTTATGTGCTTTGGCCTTAAGCCTCTGTTTTACATTTTCTATTGTGTTGTTTAGTCCCCTCTCTTGTACTTTGTATTTCTCGTTGCGTTGTTCCTCCCTTGTTTTCTTGGCTTCTTAGCCTTTTTTATGCCATCTCTTTCAGTTTACTCAAGTCAGATCTCATCACCATGATTTGCTTTTCCAGGCGCCTTTTCCAAGGAGATTGCTGTTTTGGTTTCTGTTGGGTTGGTTGTGCTTGTGGTGTTGGTGTTCGAATCCCCATCAGTTCTGCTACTAATCTTGCTCCTGCATATACCAAGTTATTTGTTTCTGTGATACTGGTGGTGTGTATTATGCCCATTATTTCATTGACCTCACTTGTTTTCTCCCTTAATTTCTTGGTGTTGTAGGCTTTCATGGAGGGGATCTTTGTTCTCTCTGTATCTGGCTCCATCCATTGTCTAATCTTTTCTACCCATTCCGTCCTCTCTGTTACTTCGTCGGTGTTTCTTCGTGTGTCGTTGTTTGATACCTCATCCTCCCTGTCGTCTTCTGTGGCATCGTCTCTCAGTTCGTTGTCGTGTGACATTTCCCTTTCCAGTTCTTCTCTTTCTGTTGGGGAGAGCCAGTTGTTTTTCTTTATGTTCCTTACTTGGTCTGCCAGCCTCTGCTCTGTTTGGGGGGCGTTAATCCTCTCATTCCAGATGTTGACCAATCTTCTCCTATATCCTCTCTCCGTCTGGTTGCTTCTGATGTAGCTTCTCCATATTTCCATTATTTTCTTCTCTTGTCCATTTCTTCCTTTTTGCTTCTGTAGCTCCAATCTCAGGCTGTTGATTACTGTCGTTGTGGTGATCAGTTGCTGGATGACGACCTCCAAGTACCTGACCATCTTCCCCTTCAATTGGGTTGAATACCTGGTTGCCGGACGAAGCTCCTCTGTTGCCAGAGGTTCCATTTACGTCGTTGTCGTTTATTCCTTCATTTCTTTCCATCATTGCTGAGTTTTGCTATTTAACCCATAGCTGGACCCTACCCCATCAGGGATAGGTACTCATTTACAGCTGAGTAGACTGAGGAAATTATGGTAAAGATCCTTTCCCAAGGAATCAACGCCGAGGAGAGCGGTTACCCATCCAACGACTGACCAGCCCCAATGTTGCTTAACTTGACTTAAGTCCATTGACGACCTAACCCAATCCTCCACGGCGCCACATTATTATTATTATTATTATTATTATTATTATTATTATTATTATTATTATTATTATTATTAAATCAAATCCATAATGTCGTCACCTTCTTCAGCAAGCCACCCAAAGAAAAGTGTATCGTAAGAGAAAGAGAGAAAAAGTCAGGAGAAAGCGAAAGAAAGGTAAGGTAACTTTCAGCTAAACATGACTAAAGTAGGCAAACAAACTCAGATCTTACGATACACCCCAATTACTTCACTCATCCATCAGCCATAGTCTCCACATCCTGTTCCCTCTAGAGAGAGAGAGAGAGAGAGAGAGAGAGAGAGAGACGTGTGTGTGTGTATGTGTGTGTGTGTGTGTGTGTGTGTAAGAGAGAGAGAGAGAGAGAGAGAGAGAGAGAGAAGGCTTGAAGACTCACACCCATAAATTATCTCGATATTGTCGAAAACCAGCAAAATGTGTGTGTGTTTGTGTGTGTGTGTGTGTGTGCGCGTGTGTGTGTGTGTGAGAGAGAGATAGAGAGAGAGAGAGCAAACGTCCAATAAAAAAAAAAAAACACCATTAACAAGCGGTTATGTTTACCCTCCCGAGTCACAGTGCCTAGCGTTGCTTTCCGCTGGACTGGGCACTGCTGCATATCACGGCGTGGCCTAAGATGAGTCTCATTGTTCTGCTGCATGATGGGAGTATATAAATGACCCGGGCACCGACCAAGAGGAGTCAGTAAGCGCTGGATCTTCGTACGAGGAGCATCATCATCATCGCATCATCATCGGAATAATGAAGACACAAACTGTGAGTTTCATCATGAGGAGGTGCTTTTGTTTTCGGTCCAGAGTATAGTTGGTGATTTGGTTGAAAAGATGGTGGATGGTGTTCGATACGTCTTTTTTCAGTTGTTCAGATATATACGCACTTGCATGCACAGTTTATATATATATATATATATATATATATATATATATATATATATATATATATATATATATACATATATACATATACGTATATATGTATGTATATTATATACATATGTATATTATTATTTATACACACATATATACTACACACACACACACACACACACACACACACACACACACACACACACACACACACACACACATATATATATATATATATATATATATATATATATATATTATATATATGTACAAGTGTAATTCTCTCTCTCTCTCTCTCTCTCTCTCTCTCTCTCTCTCTCTCTCTATCTATATATATATTATATATATATATATATATATATATATATATATATATATATATATATGAGCGTGTATGTGTTTTGTGTGTAAGTGGATGTAAGTGTATGTGTCTGCTTATAATAGCAGCAATAGTTAATTTCTTCATGCTCTTTAGGTCAGCTGGTCACCAAGAGATTTATTATTATTATTATTATTATTATTATTATTATTATTATTATTATTTTATTATTATTATTTTATTATTATTATTAATATTTTTATCACATGAAATAGGAATATATAAGTAAAGTAAAAATGTGAAAACTCGACAAAAAAATATGCATATTCCACAGAACTGTAGGATGGCAAATCAATATTGCAAAAGCAATCGGCAATTTGAAATGCTCTTCCGGTTCCTTTGAATTTCAAGCCACCAGGAAGAATGTTGCACAGTCTGGCCGTATAGGGAATCAAAAAGGTCCTTGGGATTCCTCATCTGCAGGCATTTAGGAACATATATGTCAATATAATACTTGAAAAAAGAATGTCAACATTGCTTTCAGAATTTATTTTTTCTGTATTTCTAAATACCTTCTGTTGCCTCTTTCTTATGAACATCATATTATTCTTTGAAAGCTTGAATTTCAAGTCATTGGCCCCCTGTGGGCTTGTTCCATATGAATAGGGTTCAGCTTAACAATAATAATAGTAATAATAATAACAACAGATTCAAAGGTAACTCCAACAAATCACGAATAATGATATAATAATAATAATAACCTTACTATAATGGGCGTTATGTCTGTCCGTCCGTCTGTCATTCAATCACGGCCAAACGGCTGGTCTGATGGGCATGAAACTTGACAGGGTTATAGAAAGGACCTCTTAGATGGTTTATAATAGGGTTTCAAGCAACAAAAGGCACCAAAGGCGCCGGAGGGGGCGGGGCGCCTTCCCCGAAACGGGACTGGTTCAGCCTGTAGGCTTAATAACATTACGAATTTATCATAGCTAATTTTCGGTGTACGTAGTAAATAATATGACTTTAGATTTTCGGTATACCCACGAAATAAGACTTACTATTGAATACTGTGGGGGTAAGACATCTATGGCACCAAAAAGGGGTCGGGGTGTGGTAGGGTGTGACAGAGAGAGCGTGAGAGGGAGAGGGAGAGTAGAGGGGGTGTTAGGGAGAGGGGAGAAAAATAGTAATACTATAATGGTCGTTATGTCCGTCTGTCTGTCTGTCATTCAATCACGGCTAAACTATTGGCTAGGGCTTTGATCGAGGATGGTTTATATCCTTATTTATACTAGCTGACCTACCCGGCACTACCCAGGAAAAATGTGAATGACGGGCTGCGGGTAGGGGGAGGGAAGATGAAAGGGGAGTTTCTGAAGTATAGTATAGCAGTGAGCTAGCAGTACATTCATGTATACTGAATCCATTACGAAGTCGTGCAGTTTGCTAAAGACAGATTCTTACACGATTCTCTTCCGCTTTGCTGTGCAGTTGTGCAGTTTATTTCACACAATCGATAAAAGGTCCGACTGTTGTAGAAAGGGAGACAGGCTCATGTTCAGGGGAGATGATTTTCCTCTTCTAATACAGAAACGTAATTTCCCCTTCCCCTTCCCTCCCCCTCTATTTTCCCCTCACCCTCCCATCCCTCTCCCCTTTCCAGTTCCACCACCCCATCCCTCTTCCCTTCTTTTTCCCTCCCCCTTCCTTTCTCCTTTCTCCCTCCCCTTCTCCCACCCTCTTCCCACCACTTCCACCTCCCTCTTCCCGCCCCCTACCCATAGCCTTTCATTCACAGTTTTCCCAGGCAACGCCGGGTAGGTCAGCTAGTAATAATAATAATAATTTACTTCCCTGAACAGATCTCAACCTATGCCCTGCTGGCATTGGCCATTGCAGTGGCAACGGCCGACGCCTGGTGGTTCAAAAGCAAAGGCTACGACGATTGCTGCGATTCCGGGTACGGCCATGATGGCTACGACTATGGTGGAGGAGGTTACACCGGTTACGATGACTACGAGTATGACACTGGCTATGGCCATGAAGATGATGGATATGGGTACGGCAAATCCTCTAAGGGATACGGCAAAGGATATGGCGGTTATGGCAAAGGATATGGCGGTTACGGCAAAGGATCTGGCGGTTATGGCAAAGGATATGGCGTCTATGGCAAGGGATATGGCGGCTACGACAAGGGATACGG
>NC_061090.1:71945137-71947637 GCF_015104395.2 Macrobrachium nipponense | reverse complement strand
GAATTTGGGTATTGTAATTCCAATGTATGACCAGAGAAACCAATGTATATTTAATTTTTCCAATTACGTACTGTCCAAAAGGGAAGAATTCTTACTGTCTTTCGGGCTTGATTTTTGTTTACCCTTCTATAGACCTGACTATGCCAGATTTTATTTCCCTTTGGAAGTGCTGTTTCAAAGACTTGTTAATTTGGATATGCAACAAAACTTGAGTAATTTACAACAAAAAATGGCTGCTCTTATACATAAGACTTATGCACAATTAAAGGTTACGTGGACTCCGTTTTTTTAAAAAGATGATTTGGAACTTTGCTTTCACTTAGAAAACGTGAGGACCTAGTGATCTGCAAGCCAGACAAGGGCAAAGGAGTTGTATTATTGAATAAGAATGATTATGTCAATAAGATTGAAGACATACTGTCGGACACTTCTAAGTTTGTAGCTCACGGTGATCCTAACTTTTTAGACATTTATAAACGAGAGGATCGTATTAACAGGTTTTTAAGGAAATTAAAAACTGACAACATTATTGATGAAAAAACCTACCAAAAGCTGTATGTAACCGGTTCTTCCTTCAGTATTTTGTATGGGCTACCAAAAATTCATAAAGATGGAATCCCTATAAGACCAATTATGGCAGCGTATAATAGCCCTTCTTTTTCTATTTCGAAATATCTGGTTTCTCTCCTTAACGAGTATACTTCAAGTCATTTTATTTTAAAGAATGGTTATGAATTTCAAAACCAAATCATAAGTCAGGATGGTGACCTATATACGTCAAGCTTTGATGTTAAGTCTTTAGTTACGAATATTCCCTTAAACGAGACTATAGAGATTATTTTAAACAAGGTTTTCCCAGATGGCAATTTTACATTTCATGGTTTTACTAGGTCTCTTTTTAAACAACTTCTAGAACTTGCTTTGAAAGATTCTATGTTTATTTTCAATCAAAAATTGTACTCTCAGGTAGATGGTGTTGCTATGTGTTCTCCATTAGGACCTTTATTTGCAAATTTTTTTGTCTTTTATAGAACAAAAATTTTTAGATTATTGTCCGTCGTCTTTTAAACCATTGTTTTACAGAAGGTATGTAGACGATACCTTTGTTCTTTTTAAGTATCAGTGGCAGGCCACCCAGTTTTTAGATTTTATTAATCAGCAACACCCTAACATTAATTTTACTATGGAATCGGAGAAAGATAATTGTTTACCGTTTTTAGATGTTTTAATCACGAGAGTTAATTCTGTTTTTACTACTGCCGTTTACAGAAAGAAAACTTATACAGGTCTTGCAAATAATTTCTACAGTGCTTGCCAAACCAGTTTTAAATTGAATACCATCTATACTTTAGTGTATATGGCTCTTAGATACTCGTCCAGTTGGGCCATATTTCATAAGGAGATTGAATTTTTAACTACTTTCTTGCAACAAAATTAATTTCCCAAAGATCTAGTTTTTAGAATCGTCACCAAACTTTTTACTAATTATTTTCATCCTGCCACACCGGTTTTTAATGTTCCGAAAAAACTTATGTATGCTTCAATCCCTTATATTTTTAAGTCCAAATTTTCTCATAAACTGAAACAAATTATTGAAATTGAAATACCGTGCATTAATTTAAAATTGATATCAAATAATCCCAGTAAAATTGGCTCCTTGTTTGGCTTCAAGAACCGTCTGCAGCCCTTCATGAGATCCAATGTGGTCTATAAGTTTACATGCTCAGGATGTCCTGGTACTTATATTGGATCAACGAAAAGGTTGTTGCAGATGCGTTATTGCAGTCACTTAGGGTTGAGTTTTAGAACAGGCCAAAGACTGAGCAGACCAGAACATTCAAATATAAAAAATCATGCTATCAATTGTAAAATTGAGGTCAAGAAGCAGCACTTTTCCATATTAGGGTATTCTAAGGATGCAGACAATCTGACTACCTTAAAGTCATTATATATTAAAAGACTCGTTCCATCGTTAAACGGTGGCTGTTCCTCTGCTCAACTATATCTGGCATAGTCGTCTTTGGAGGTTGGTGTTCCTTCTTTGGTCATTCTATCTTCTTCCTTTGTACCTGAAGGTTGGTGTAACGGCAGTTGTTTTTACTTTGCTTCTTATTTTTAGTCTTTTAATGTTTTTAATTAATTATCATATTTTCAAGCCACCTATGCACATAGATAAATTTTGTCATTTGATTAACATTTGCGTTGAATCTACAATTTTTGAGTTTAATGGTTCGTTCTATCAACAAAAATCCGGGGTCTCGATGGGCTCGCCTCTCTCCCCTATATTGGCTAACTTATGTATGGAATTTTTCGAAAAGGTTTTGAACTAGATATGGTAGTTCATAGAGACACAGTGAGTAGTGACTTTAAATTCAGCGTGTATAGGAAGAACACCCACACAAACACTTATATTCATTACTTTTCATATGAACCTAAAGTAAAGCACAACGTTTAAACCAATTTGTTTTTTCGAGCATACCGAATATGTGATCCCCAGTTC
>NC_061090.1:71897637-71940137 GCF_015104395.2 Macrobrachium nipponense | reverse complement strand
CTCTCTCTCTCTCTCTCTCTCTCTCTGTTTCTGGGTGAAATTAATATTTATGCTTTTTACTTTTAACGATTATCTCTGAATTGTTGAAAACTTGAATAAAATGTGCGTAGAGAGAGAGAGAGAGAGAGAGAGAGAGAGAGAGAGAGAGAGAGAGGAGTAGGGGCAGTGTATTTCCCTGGTAAGTCATATAAATTTTGATTTCAAAGAAGAATAAAACTATATCTGGTACTTTCAGAAGGATACATATGCATATACTATATATATATATATATATATATATATATATATATATATATATAATATAAATAGTATATATATATATATATATATTATTATTATTATTATATATTGCTACTTTCAAAATGCATGTTTCCCCTCTTTGAAATGTCATGTAGATTGTGTAACATTTTTTCAGATTCTTAGATAGCTTAGAGTTAGGATGTTTTAAATGTGTGTTCAGATTTCGCATTGCATGTTATAAAAGAATATATATATTAACGTAGAATGTAAAAAGAGAGAGATCTTCTTTGTCTGTTCGAAACTACGAATGTTTAACTTTTATGTCAACACTGTAAGATTAGAGGGTCTGCGAGATCCGTTTACTTTCCTAAATCTGTCAACGCATTTGATAGCGATCGAATGGAGTCTTGAGTTTCGATCGAGTAGAGTAGTCTTTTTTTAACAGACTGGACTCGTACGCGTATGTCTTTGATCAAAGCCACGTGGAGATTGCACATTTCTTTATGAAGATTGCGTCAGATTTCGAAGCTACTGGAAGCATTCGTGCCAAATACATTTTTTGACATCTGCCCTGTCCAGCTTCCATAAAGGAAGAGATTTCATTATATCATAGAACCTCGAGGCGGTTAGATCTCCTCTCTCTCTCTCTCTCTCTCCCGCGACATCCTTGAGATTATATTAACTTAACGTAAATTGGTCACTCGTAACTTAGAATTTCATATTTGATATTTCTTAGAGTTTATTTAGTGTTATTTAGTTTCTTTTGTGGAATCTGAACAAACATTACTTCGTAACGGCGCCTGGTTTTGTGAAAGTGTATAAAACAAGACTGCAGCAAATTAAGAAGTTGGTATACCAAACAGGTAAAGTGCTATATTTTTATTAGTTGCAACTAATAATGGATAGGGAGTGTGGTTAACTAATAATTGATAGGAACTGTGGTTAACTAATAACTAATAATTGTTAGGAACAGTGGTTAACTAATAACTAATAACGGTTTGGTTAACTAATAACTAATAACAGGTGGTTATGAAGGTTTGGTAAAAACTGTTGGTTACAGTGTTTTAAGTGAAAAAATTTACACTTTTACACATTGAATATTTTTGTGTTTTGTGTTTGTTCAGTTGTTTGTGCACTTGTTCATTTTCTTACTGAAGTGTGCCTTTTTATTTTATATTTTCATTTGCATTCACAATTTAATTAACTTAGTTGTTTTCATTGCTTAATCATTGCACATTTAATTAAATTTAACACTTGTGAATTAATTTGCATTTACTTAGATTTCTTTTCAAGTTTTGTTGTTGTTTAACACTTGTGAATTAATTTCAAATTTTCAATTATTGCCTAACACTTTTGAATTTCAATTAAATTAATTTTCTTGAATTTTGTGATAAATTAATTTTGATTTAATTTTACGTAATTTGACTCAAGAATTAATTAAACTTTACTTTGTTTTCAAGTAACAGTAATTTTCCCTGATATTGTGAATTTCACTTATAAATTTTGAATTTAATAATAAATTTTTGTATTTAATATTTTTATAAGTATTTTCATTTATAACCAGTATATTTGCATTTGATTATATTTACGTTAGGTAGAAACATAGAGTGGTAATTGATATGCTTTCCTTCAATTTACTTGAAGTGACTTAGAACCAGGGAAGTAATTAGACTTCTGCTGCAATCAGGGAAATACTTAGACTTTTAAAGTTGTTGATGGAGTGATGCCCTTTGATTAATTTAATTACTTACAAGATTACCTCACACCTGTTTTGATGAACTTAGTCTGATTTTCTGCAATACTGGTAAGTGTTAAGGGATCACTGTTGCCTTTAGAGTATTCAGTCGTTTAAACGTGTTATGATGGTTCAGGTGTCTGGCTTTTGGTGAGGTAATGATTGATGAATGGTAACCAGATACTTGGCACTTCGTAACAATATATATATATGTATATATATATATATATAATATATATATATATATATATATATATATATATATATATATATCAATAGAGGGATCCACGATAATCTAGATAAACAAGGATATTACTGTGGATCCCTCTATTGATTTCTTAGAAGCCACGACACAGTGTTTTTATATTGCATATATATATATATATTATATATGTGATATATCTAGTATATATATATACTATATATTTTGATTTTGCTACCTTTGGCTCGCAAGTCCTTATCATAACCGAAATCAAACAAAAAGTATGCATGACTTATTTCTAATGCACAAGCTGTACAGACCATTTCTATTCTTCCGAAATAGGTAACTTTGAAATTCCTGCTTAATCAGAAATACCAGATGCACACTGAAGGCAGTGAGTGACATTGCACTGCAGAAACTGATCGGTTCTTCCTTCTTTTTCGTTAAAAGATATATCCCGATGTTCCTGAGGCAGTGTGACCTGCCTCCATATCAAACCAAGTACTTATTCATGTATAGGCACCTATTAACCTATCTTCGTGATATGTAAATGATATGCATATATAACATACATATACATACATATTATATATATGTATATATGGTATATATATATATATATATATACAATATATATATATATATATATATATATATATATACTATATATATATATATATATAATATAATGTTTATATATATATATATATATATATATATATATATATATATATATATATATATATATATATATATATATATATCTATATATATAGTCTCAGTAATTGGACGGCTACTTGAAAATCTTGCTTAATTATAAATATTATGTTTGTTTTTTTTTCCGTTTCGTAATTTTGTGATTAATCTTTGTTAGTTTGTATTTGCGGTTCTTTTTTTATATTTTGTTAGTTTTTTTTTACCTAAGGTTTCAGTAAGACAATTAATTTTATTGTGATATAAGTAATTCTCATCCTTGTGAATTTTCAGCCAGATGATGAGGTTTTATACCTCGAAAGCTCGTGTAATAAAGACTGTTCTACCTGGAACCTTAACAATATTATTTATCATTAAGCTATATATATATAATTATATAGTATATATATATATATATATATATATATATATATATGCATATACACACATATATATAATTATATATATACATATACTTATTGATTTATATTTATACATACAGCAGTGAGTTTCTGGAGTAATTACAACCAGTGGAGATGAAGAATCAGATCATAACCCAAAGCCGATAGACGTTTTTCCTTTAAATAAATTCAACTTGAAAAGGTCAACTCTAGTCTTCCGTAACTCCAAATAATTCTGAGATATTTTTAATTGAAATAAAAAAAAACGCACGACTTTCGTGACAGAATGGCCAATAAAAGCTGTTTTTTTTTTTTTAGAACTTTTAAATTCCGTTTCTCATACTTCTTTTATGAATTTATCTCTTTTTTTTTCTTCTTCATCCTTTGCTCTGTGGTTACGCAATGCTTCGTAGCCATTGTCAAGTGTCATATAAAAGATCGTGGAGCAAGGATTTGGTATCATTGCAACGGCAGCGCCAATCAATATGCTTCATAAATTCGTAAGATAATATACTGATTTTTGTATATATATATGTTATATACTTATATATATATATATATAATAATGATATGATATGATATATATATATATATATATAATATATATGATATATAATATATATATTATATATACTTATATAAATATATATATATATATATACTATATATATAATATATATATATATATATTTATAAATATATATAGTATATATATATATATATATATATATATTATATATGCATAGGTATTTACTTATCAGTAGATATTATTTAATAATTTCCGCCGGTCGTTACTTATTTTCTTATCTAATTAATTGATTAATTTATCTATTCATTTATTCACTTATCTATCTATTTACTTCTGTATTTACAAATTTACTAATTTTGTAGATAATTACGATCATTAATTTCCTCAGTTCGTCGCCATCTTGTCCCTCTTCCTCCTTCTGGGGGTAGCGGCGGCTGACCCTCGACCTGAACCCGAACCCGGGCATGGCTATGGCGGACATGGCCACGGTGGGCATGGGTATGGCGGCCACGGTGGGCGTGGCCATGGCGGATACGGCGGACGCGGCCACGGTCACGGTGGATATGGCTACGGGCGTTAACAAGAATGCTTTTGGCTTTTTTGAAGGATTCCATAAAATGTGAATATGACTATGACATAAACAGACGCCTCAATATGCAAATTGGTTAATCAGTAATCAAACGGAATAAACGATGATGATGAATACGTAGTTTTTACTCCATTCTCTCCCTTTTCAGTTTTGTTTAAAAGTTTAGTCTTCTTGTTGAATATTATCTATCCGCAGAAGCCGAATGAAGTGAATGAATCAAAATGAGATTTGTACGTCACTTCGGCTTTTGCACGATAAAGGATTATTGATCAGTTCGCAATAATATGTTTGAATAGCTGGAATGAATAATACGTTTGTGAACAGTGATCTAGAGGTATCAATATCTACTTCAGCATCACGTGCGTATATACACGGTGTCCATAAAGTCCCAGTACCATTACAAGTGTTTATGGCTTACAATGGTACTGGGACTTTATGAACACTCTGCATATGTATATTTATATATATATATATATATATATTATATATATATATATATATATTATATATATATATATGTGTGTGTGTGTGTGTGTGTGTATGTATTATATAAATGCACACACGCACACACACTCATATATTATATACGTATGTATGTTTGTGTGTGTGTGTATAATATATATATATATATTTATATATATATATAATATATATATATATATATATGAACACACACATACTTATGAATATATTTTACAAAACTTAAAAGTTCCTCGTTGGACGAGTGGTTTACGTGCTCGCTTACCGATTCGGTAGTCGCTTGTTCGACTCCCCGCTCTACCAAACGTTGAATCAGAGGAATTCATTTCGGGTGATGAGAAATTCATTTCTCGATATAATATCGTTCGGATCCCACAATAAGCTGTAGGTCCCTTTGCCTGGTAACCAGTTGGTTCCTAGCCACGTCAAAATATCGAATGGTTCTGGCCAGCCCTGGGAGAGCTGTTCATCAGCTCAGTGGTCTGGTTCAACTAAGATACTCTTAACTTGTGAAACATAAAACATATGATCGAAATCCATGGAGTCATAACACACTAATACTCCACTTCATTTCTTCGAACAGCTGCTTTAGGAGCCTCTAAACCCAATTTATTTTGTACCCTTCTCATTTTCCCTTTAAAGTTTTTCTTCCTCCCTTTGCATTCGTGTTGTCAGGATGGATGGCACTGAGGAAATGTCAGATAATGATAATTAGCCTGACAGAAAATGCGGGATAATCTACTTATTCCAAAGCCCGGAAACCTTCATATTAACCATTTTAGTACCTTATTTCTATATTTTTATTTCTATGTAAAAGTAAACTGTTGCTTTGTCTATCTGTCAACCCTCAGATCTTAAAAACTACTGTGGCTAGAGGGCTGCAAATTGCTATGTAGATCATCCACCCTCCAGTCATCAAATATACCAAATTGCAGCCCTCTAGCCTAAGTATAAAGATTAGATTTTTAGATATTTTATTTAAGGTTGAGGTTAGCCATGGATCGTGCACTGCATGCCGCCGACACATCTTCAAATGACCGCATCTGGGGAGCAACTGAGCGCTGCCAGGTCGTAGCTGAGAGTTTCATGCAGCATCATACACTGTACAGAAGACTCGATTACGCCGAAAAAGTTTACTTGTTTTTCTCAATTCCAGGAGAAAATAGACGAAATATATTGACATTGATGGCCTTTGGAAGGTTGGTGAATTAACTTCGGTAAAAAAAGATAAAGAAATATGTAAATATATAAATAAACGAATAACTTAAAAAAGTAGAACTACGCAAAAAGGGTGTGACAACATGACACCAGACTCGGAGAAAAGAGTTAAGATTTATACCCTAACTAAGTATCATATCTTTAGACACTGTATCTGATATCTAACAATGTTATTAAACGTTTGATAGTAATGTACTTAGGAAGCTGTTTTCTAAGAAGTATTCTGAATAATTTTAATGAGAACGGAAAGGTGTCTCTGATAATTGAGATGCATTCTGACTTTCTTGACGAAAACATTTACCTGTCCGAAATATGAGTGGCATTTGAATGTCTTATGAAGGTCATGAATGAATCAACCACATATCTTATATGATAATATGAATGAAATCTATTTCCTAAGAAGTATTCTGAATAATCTTAATGAGAACGGGAATGCGTACCTGATAATTGAGAAGCATTCTGAACTTGCTTGAAAGCATTTACTTGTCCGAAATATGAATAGCATTTAAAGGTCTTATGAAGGTTATGAATGAATCAGAATCATATTTTATATAATAACATGAATACAGTGAGTTGTTCTAAATAACTGATTAAATGTCGGAGTATCTTTTGGGAACAAAAAACAATTTGGGGAGGGCGTTTTTACACAGTCTAGTCGTGACCTCATTGAAACCAAATGACCTGAAATTTTTGACATACGTAGGCCTGTTTTAAAGTATATGGAATATTGCATTAAAAAAAAAAGCATTTATGCATGGACCATCCATCCACTTCGTCAAATTCACATTCGGAACATTTATGACTTTGAAATGTATACAAAGGACTGGCAGACTTGCTCAACATCCCACTCACTGTTAAGGAGTGCTGAGTTCATATAAATTATGCTTTTAAACTACATATATACGTTGATCAAATAACAGTGCAAATTTTTAACTGCACATCGTAAAGCAGTTTATATATTATAATGATTTCCAAACCCAGAAACCTTCATATTAACAATTTTAGCACCTTATTTCTATATTTGTATTTTTCTGTGAAAGAAAACTGTTATGCCGGCTTTGTCTGTCTGTCTGTCTGCACTTTTTCTGTCCGCCCTCATATCTTAAAAACTACCGAGGCTAGAGGGCTGCAAACTGGTATGTTAATCATCCAACCTCCAGTCATCAAACATACCAAATTGCAACCCTCTAGCCTCAGTAGTTTTTTTTTTTTGATTAAAGGTTAAAGTTAGCCATAATCGTGTCTAGCAACGCTATAGGACAAACCACCACCGGAACGCGGTTGAAAGCGTCATGGGACGCGATACAGAAAACTCGATTGCTCCGAAGAAATTCCGGCTGGTTTTTTGCTTGTAATAGGTATATACAATATCTCTGCATATATCACTACGTCAAAAATAACATAATTTCTTCAACACTAGTGGTAAAAGCATTCCTAAATTCTGAGAGTGAGTTACTTTTATCATCATATTACATTCATTCCAATAAAAGAAAAGTGGTTATTGTCTCTTGATCGTTCTCTCAGCGAAATGGGTTGCTAAATACCTGCTGCTTAAGATTCTTTTATGAAAATAAATACATGATTCTGTTACACGAATGAGATCCATATGAACACCATACATATATGCAAACATAGACGTACACACACACACACACACACACACACACACACACACACACATATATATATTATATATATATATATATATATATATATATATATATAACTTGTGTGTGATACGTATAATATGCATGCATATGTGTGTGTGTGTACGTATGCGTTTGCAATTGTATCATTTGTATCAATACGGCAAAAAATTTATGACAATATGACAAATTTATTACTTTCCATTTACTGGGCTTTTTTTTATTTTTCTTCATGAATGGGACAATTGTTGGCAATGGGGACGAATTAGAACGTGATTATGTCCCTTTAAAACTACGTGATACCAAAAGCTATTGTTTGAATTAGTATAAAAGAGCAAATCAATGTACGACTGTATCAGTTAACTGCCTGATTCCTCCAGACTTCAACATGATCTGCAAAGCTGTAAGTTAATTTAGGTGGTCCTGGGGGTGTGTGCTGGCCTTTGCAGGTTTATAGATTAAAGCCACTTTTAATATATATATATATATATATATATATATATATATATATATATATATATATATATATATATATATACATATATGTAATATACAGAATTTTCACATTTCACACGACGAATAATCACTATGCACTTCCTTTGTCTTGGAATGATAACGATTAAGCAGCAAATAATAACTATTTCTTTTTCTCTCAGTTTAACACATACCAAAATGAATTTTTTTTAATATCATCTTCATTTGAAATTAACTTATTTTTTTTTTTTCTCTCTCTCTCTCTCTCTCAGTTCTTTGTTCTGTTTTCCGTCTTCCTTCTGATTGGGGCAGCCATTGCTAACCCTCAACCAGAACCTGAGCCTGGCCACCGCCATGGTGGATACGGCGGGGGCCACGGAGGATACGGCGGTGGCCACGGAGGATACGGCGGTGGCCACGGAGGATACGGCGGTGGCCACGGAGGACACGGTGGCCATGGAGGATATGGATACGGCCGCTAGGATGTAGATTTGCCGTAACCTGAAGTTTTAGGACCATTTCTTTCTGTGTATGTCCCCGTATAGAAAGCCCTTTGAAAATTGTTTTTTCGTAATTTGATAAAAACGACATATATGAAATTATCTTTGCTATTGTTTACGTTAATTCAATGTACTTCAGACTATTAAATTTTGAATGAAGGAATTTCATTCATATGTGAGTTTATTTCCCTGTTTTTATTTATTATGTTCATTCCAATATGAAACTATCTTTGGCATTATCTGTGGTAATTCAATGTACTGGAGACATAAATTTCAAATAAAGGATTTGTCATTTTTATGTAAGTTTTTTTCGCCTTATTTAACTCTTATTTTCATTCTAAAAACCAATTCTCTTTGTATGATCACAGTCTTTAATAGGGCATTGTGGTAGTTATAATTACATACGTATCTGATAAAACCAGTAGATTCTTTAATAAATGCGTCTCGACAGGTATATATATGTATACATGAGTGGCAATTGAAACTTATCCTTCTCGTGGTCAGGTTGGTAACGCGACCTTGTCCTGATACTCTGGGTGCGGGTTCGAATCTACCCATGGGCATCAGAATAACTTAATATCTTGCATTTGGATTTAAGGCTTTGTAGTAATGAGCGTATCCAATAAGTTTGAAGAATTCTACAAGGTAAGAGGGCAGTGTGGCTATTAGAATTACAAAGGTATCTGGTGACAGGGTAGATCCTATAATGATGCAAATCTTTAAAATAAGAGGCTGAAAATGTTTTGTAAGGATATTTATAAATCAGGCAACGTAATACGGCGTGATCCGACCTCCAGCTTACTTGAGGTGGACGCCAAAATCTACAGTCAATTAGAGCATAGTTCCATCAACGAAAATTGAAATAAACTATATTTTATTTGAAACAATTGTTCTGTACTGTTTAACATGCTCAGAATTTATTTTTTACATTTTCATTCTAACAAATAAATCATAAATATCCTATCCTAAAATTCCTGTATCTTTAACTCAACGCGAAACACCTTTTCCAGAGCTTTTTAGGCTTCGCATAGGGCTTTACTACCTCCCAAAAAGAACAACAACAGCAAGAACAACGACAACAACAGCAACAGCAAAGTAGTTTGCAGGCTTACTCCCCTAGTAAGCGAAAGTTTAAAATAAATAAGTTTTAATTCTGTCGGATGTTGCTTGTCGCTTGTTGCATAACGACTTTGCAACATCAACGAAGAGGCTAGATTCCTAGTTTGCCGTCTCTATAGAAAATGCTTTGAAAAATACAATTAGCTCTGGTTTTCACACAAAATCTTTATATTTTGCTGAAAGTCAGTCCTTGAACATTACTTTTCGGATAAATCTATCATTGAATTATTGAATCATCCGGGGAGAAGGATGGGGGGAGGGGGGGGGGTGGGTTGGCGGGACGGCTGTCGAATAACACCTTTCTACGAGGAATAAACATGGAATTCTTTTACACACGAAAATAACTAGAATTCCGAAAGATTAGCGAAACGATGTTTCTACAGAAGTAAGTTTGATGATGTCTGACGGAAGTTATAATAAATTAAGGAACGTACCGAGATATACTCCTACTGCGCATGTTTACCTCCAAGCTCATCATTCGGATATATATATAATATATATATATATATAATATATATATATATATATTTAATAATTATAATATAAATAGGATGGGGAAAAGCCAGCGTAGCATCATACATTTATTTTCCAAATTTTCCAGACTTTGGGTCTCATTATCAGGGCTGTAAAATATACAAAATATACAAATTAAAAAAAGACTCAGTATTAATATTAATAAAAATGGAACAACATAAAAGTTAAATATAATAATTTAAAAAATGAACTAAAAAAAATATATAAAAAAATTAAAAAGTGAAGAATACTTAAGTTAGTACCTATCTGTGTGGAGTTAAAAAAAAACTGAGTGACGTTGTCTGGTTTGGAAAGGAGGACGTCAACTATGCTATATATAGAACTGTGGAAGAAGTCTGACCATTTAATGGGGGCACAAGCTGTTTGATTGTTAACGACTCCAAAACAGAGAGAGAATAGTCATTGGGCGCTTGGATGACAATGCGAAAATCCTTATATGAAAATGATGTTTTACATTTGTTACAATGTTTTCGTATGTTAGAAAAATCTTTCGTTTTCAAAGTACATCCCGTACGGTGACTGACTCCGAGAGGAGAATCGATTCTGACTTTGAGCAATCTTTTGATGGCTCCCACGTATTTCCCGATCTTACATTTCGGGCAAGTAAAGCAATATACCTCCAAAGATCGCATCAAAGCCGGAAGTTTATCTTTGTGGGAGAACAAAGAACCCAGAGTTTTAGGATTTTTTGCTATCAACTTGAGATTCACAGCCGGAAAAGTTTTCTGAATGACTTTATGAATTTGCACCTTAAATGCGTTGGACTGAATGAAATATTAAATCTCCAAGCAGGATAATCAAAAATGAAATCCCATCTATATATATATATATATATATATATATATATATATATATATATATATATTTACCCACACACACACACCCAAAACAAACACACACACACACACACACACACACACACACACACATATATATATATATATATATATATATATATATATATATATATATTATATATATATACAATTATAGGAGATTTCCCCTGAGACAAATGGAATAAGGAAAACTGACCCTTCCCGTTCTCAGCAATTATTTCAATATATAAAATAGCAGAACCATATCCTTTCTTGCCCAAGTGGCGACCCGTCACAGTCGACTAGTTACCATCTGTAATGTTGACCCCCTGGATTAACAGAGGTACAATAGGGTTTAAGGAATTATTTTAAAATCACTGAACCATCCCCCGCGAATCGATCTCAGGGCCTCGCTTGAGAATAAGCGATTTTCATGTAACAACATAAGCAATACAAATTAATTTCATGATTTATGATATTTTGAGATGTTAAACAATATGGGGTCTCTTCTTTCTGCAATTTCCTTTACCTCGTCTTACTTCTTCTTAATGAAAACCTTAATATTCTTAGGAAGCTTGATTGTCAAGTCAATGGCTCCTTATGAATAGGTTTAATCTTCTGTATATAATAATAATAATAATAATAATAATAATAATAATAATAATAATAATAATAATAATAATAATAATAATAATAATAATAATAATAAGTATCAAAACCTATAAATAGAAATAAGAAAGATATGGGATTTGCCAGTGGAAATTGTACCCATAATCATAGGAACGCTAGGCGCGATCCCAAGATCCCTGAAAAAGGAACCTGGAAAAACTAGATGCCGAAGTAGCTCCAGAACTCACGTAGAAGTGTGTGCTCATAGAAACAGCGCACCTAGTGAGAAAAGTGATGGACTCCTAAGGAGGCAGGATGCAACCCGGAACCCCAAACTATAAATACCACCCAGTCGAATGGGAGGGCTGCGATAGACTAAGAAAAATAGTATCATGTTAATAATAATAGTCAGAAATATTATAACTACTGATCCAATTAGAATAGCAAAATTTCTCAACTAATGAACAATATACAGCACTCCCTTGCAAATCTATTGCGAATTATTTTCTTTAATCTTTTTGCAAGGCCTTTCTATTATCTTTTTGTTCAACATCTCAATGACTTCTGAAGGAAAAGTCGAAATGAACCGCTCCTAACTGACGTGACACCTATAACCCATTGTTTGGATTAGTATAAATGCGACTTAAAACGAACGATTGTATCAGTCACTCAGCAGACTTCAACATGTTCTACAAACTCGTAAGTTGCTTAAGTTTTGTGCAGACAAATTAGAAACGTTAGAAGCTCGTAAATATGAATATGGTAAAATATGAATGTGTGTGTGTGTGTCTGCAAATGTGCTTAAAAGATGTACAGCATGCACACACACATATATATGTATTTCTATATATATATAGTATATATATATTATATGCATATATATACATTAATGGTTTAATTATCAAGATCTTAATTTTAGACTTGCAGCAGTGATATACTAGCAGTGTTCACCACATCTCTTTAGCTCTCTACAACGCTGTGAAAAAACTAATTGTCAAAACAACAAATAGATTTCTCTCATTTCTCTTCATTTATAAAAACAATATATATAAAATGAAAGAATAAATCTTAAAATTGATTAAGTTAATTTTTTTAAAAACTTTTATTTATATTAAGTTAATTGACTGATCGATTTTTCCCTGCACAGTTTGTTGCGTTGTTCTCCATCTTCCTGGTCCTCGGATCCTCCATGGCAGATCCTTCTCCCGATCCGGAACCTGGGTATGGCTACGGTGGCCGTGGGCATGGCGGCCACGGAGGATATGGACACGGCGGACACGGCGGACACGGGGGTGGGCGCGGTGGCCATGGGTATGGATATGGCCGATAAATCCTACGAAGGAATACCTCAAAGGGACCAAAATATTTCTTCAGACTGATTTTTCTTTGAAATGCTGGAACCTGAAATTTCCTAAAACACCTTCCTTCTTAATTTTTTTTTTTTTTTCGTACATTTTTAGTTCTGTGTAAATCAGTTTTCTTTAAAAAATTGTTCGTAAATTTCCATTATCATTTCTTATGAAGTTTCTCTTTGATAAACTAGTTTGTCATTAGAGCCGCAGTAATTAAATGGCAAAAATATAAACCTGCTATTTTACTTTTCCTTTTTGCAATACGTTTAACACTGATATAATAACCGGCTATGGTTTTATCTACTATAAATAAACAACATGCCTCTAATGTACAAATTTATAAATAATAATAATTACTGAGAAGCACAAAAATCTGTTGAGATAGAAAGAAGTGCAGAACACATAGTTGTGGTCGCTGATCTCGACCATCTCTCTAATTTCAAAGAGTTGTGATTTTATTATTTGTTCTCTTTGCGCGCGAGTTCCGAAAGTAGTTCCCATGACGCGACGCCTGGAATCACTGTCTGCACCAGGTGTCATTGGAGAGCTGCTCGGATCTATTGATTAGAGACCATTTAGGTTCGGTTAATCCAGGTCGGAAGCCATATATATAATATATATATATATATATATATATATATATATATATTATATTTGTATATGTAAATATATGCGTAGATATATATGTATTATATATGTATACTTATACATATAAATATATATTTGTATTATATATTTTAGATATATATATAATATATTATATATATATATATAGTATATATATATCTTATGTATATATGTATAATATATATATATATAAACATATATATATATATATTATATATATATATATATATATATATCTATACATATGCATATATATGCATGTATGTATATATTCTAAATCATAATATATATATATATATATATATATATATATATATATATATATATATATCATCTAGAGAATTAAAAATAATCAAACGAGACTGAGCTTGTGGTGTCTATTATGATGGAAAAAAAAAATTCGCAGAAATTTCATCGGAGCAATCGGGTTTTCTGTACAATGTATAATAATGCTCTATGAAACTCTCATCCGGCAGTGGTGGCCTGTGTTGCTGCGGTACTATGGCTAAATTTTTCCTTGAATAAAATAAAAACTATTGAGGCTAGAGGGCTGCAATATGGTATGTTTGATGAACGAAGATGGATGGTTAACATAATAATTTGCAACCCTCTAGCCTCAGTATTTCGTAAGATCTGAGGGGGATAGAAAAAAAGTGAGGACGGAGAGACAAATATCCAAACTAATTGTTTCCTTTACAGAAAAGTAAAAACGAAAACAAACAAAGGTCTGGCATCCAACAAAGAATTATTTTTCCCTTGTGATCAAAGATTACAGGGTCGGTTTGGAAATCAGTATCACATCAGATCTGGCTAACACAAGAATGAAATTGATATAAATCACCGTTATTGCTAGTAGTACAGTAGCAGTGATTACATGAGCAAAATAAATGTTAGAGAACAGTATTTATAAGTTCCTTGATGCTTTGATCCTCATTGAATATCAGTATGGAGAATTTAGGTATG
Source organism: Macrobrachium nipponense (assembly GCF_015104395.2). Classification (NCBI taxonomy): domain Eukaryota; kingdom Metazoa; phylum Arthropoda; class Malacostraca; order Decapoda; family Palaemonidae; genus Macrobrachium; species Macrobrachium nipponense. The sequence goes on along the minus strand of NC_061090.1, from coordinate 71,925,411 downwards.
CATTATCACGAAGTAAGTTGCATATGCATTAGGAACTGAAAATCTAAACATGAAGCAAAAGGCTTATAATCTCATTTCCTTCACAGTGACCATAATTTGAATGATTAAAATATTGATGGCGATAAGGTGACACTATGATATACCTCTCTTTCATAGTAGGAATATATATCATTTTAGAATTATGAACAGATTTTCAGATTATTGTTGACAAGAAGAGTGTAAATAATAATAAATACAAGCCATATGTACCAATTATTTCATCTGTATTTCTTAAACACATACAACAATGGAATATTCATATTGTACAGCTACACAATAATATTGCTAATTCGCATAATTAAAGATATTGTCACGTTAATGTATATGTATGATTCTGTGGAATGGCCAGTCTGTTTCAGAACAAAATATTAGCTGAAAGCATATGATGATTATTATGTAAATCCATACGAAGTCTGTACAGAAGTGTCCATACAACAATTCAGTGACAAAAGTTGCAATTGGAACTGAAACTTGCAAGATTTGAAGAGGAAAAGGTAACCAGAGTACAAAGCACAAAATACAGAAACCTAAAAGATGTTGCTCAATTGAAGCCAATTTTTTCCCATTGCAAAATCACACCACATTTTGTAATTCGCCTTTTGAAAGTAAACCATCTGCGGCCTTTTTGTACATATAAATAGTTGGCACAGAATGAGAGAAGTCACAACTCCCTTGATTGTGTCTTCAAAATGTTCTCCAAAATCGTGAGTTGGGAATAAAAAGACAAAATTCAAACTCCTGAGAACAGATTTTTTGTGATTTAAAAAAAACCAGTTAATCTTTATTTAACGAATATTTGTTAAATTAAGGATATATCTCATCATGAGTTTAATGATATTCTAAAAATATTTTGTTATTGCCATTGCCATAATAGCTGAATATTATTTATGATCAATTTCATTGGTTGAATTTGAGGAATACCTCATAATGAATTTAGTTATTAATTTTGCAATTTTTTGGTAATTCCCCTTGCCATAATTGTTAGTATATATATATTTTTAATCTATTTCATTATTTCAATACTAAGTAATGGAGCGTCATATTTTTTCATGTGCTTTGTTTTTTAAACAACTCGAAATGAAATAATTTAGATTAGGAATGACCTTTATTATGACCATATTTTAAAAGAATTATTTGTAAAATGTCTTAGATAAATAAATAGAATAAATCTTTCATATTCTTTCCAGTTCGTCACCCTAATCTCCATCATCTCTCTCCTTCTTGGAGCTACGGCCGGCCCTGTGCCCGAACCAGGGCATAGCCACGGCTATGGCGGGTATGGTCACGGTGGACACGGTCACGGTGGACACGGCCATGGTGGCTACGGCGGCTACGGTGGCTACGGTCACCGGAGTCACGGTTACGGCGGATATGGCCACCATGGCTAACTTAGACGCCGAATCTCCTTCATGGCGTGTGGAGAAGTTTAGCGATTTACTTATCAATATCTGCAAATGAATTTGGAGTCAAAATAAGGGAAAGACGAGAATAAATGAAAATGGGGAATGAGTTGTTTGATTTTTAGTCCACATAACTCTTTAGTTTTCTGTAAAAGAAAACTATTGAGATGCTATTTGTCAGTCCGTCCGCACTTTTTCTGTCCGCCCTCAGATCTTAAAAACTACTGAGGCTAGAGGGCTGCAAATTGGTATGTTGATCATCCACTCTCCAATTATCAAACGTACCAAATTGCAACCCTCTAGCCTCAGTAGTTTTTATTTTATTCAAGGTTTAATAAGTCATGATGTTGCGTCTGGCACCGCAATAGGGCCCAACAACACAGGTCACAATCGGGCCGCGGGCTGAGAGTTTCTTTGGGCTGTGGCTGAGAGTTTCATACAACATTATACGCTGTACCGAAAACTCGTTTCTTCGGGCGCATTCTTCACTTGTTTTGTGTGGTGAGTGTAACAAGCGAATTATTCATTTATTGGTTAATATCTGGAAAACATTTTGAATCCACAACACTGATGACTAAAGACAAATAAGTTGCTAATAATTCATGATAATAAAAAAGGACTTATAACATGTACAGCTTTCTAAGGGTTGGATTCTAAAATACACTCATTTATAAAACCTTACCGAGCAGTTGATTCGAGCCAGTTTACCAGTGTACGGATATTATTTCCTATACTTCAGACAATATCTTCATATCTTGTTTTTATTTTTCTCTTATTTACTTTTGACTTCATAACGGCCAATAACACAGGGGCTGATATTAAGAACTTCCTACAATTTATCAATGTATGAATAATATATCGTATACTCCAATCTACATCTAAATGGAGGCATAAATTTTGGTAGGAAATAAAAAAATATCGTCATAATTTTATTTTTTATTTTTCATTTACTATTTTTATTTACTTTTGATTTCATGTAGGCAAATAACGTTGTGAGTGATATGAAGAATATCCTGCGTTGAATTTCCGATTATCTCAGTGAAGCGTTTATTGTCCTAAACCACCATAGCTGTAACCGTATCCTCCGTTTCCGTGGCCGTATCCTCCATATCCATATCCGTCATGGCCGTATCCTGCGCGGCCGTATACTCAGTGGACATATCCTCTGTGGTCATGACCTAGCCCTGGCAATGGATCTGCCATGAGTGATATGAATAATTCACTGCGATCATTGTCCAGAGCCGACATAACAAATGTCAGACTGATTTTTCTTTGAAAAAAAAAAAAAAATTGTTGGAACCTGAAATTTCCTAAAACATCTTCCTTCTTACAAAAAAAAAAAAAAAAAAATCGTACATTTTTAGTTCTGTGTAAATCAGTTTTCTTTAAATGTTTAGTTTCGTAAATTTCCATTATTTTTCTTATGAAGTTTCTCTTTGATAAACCAGTTTGTCATCAGAGTCGTAGTAATTGAATGACAAAAAATATAAACCTACTATTTTATTTTTCCATTTGCAATGCGTTTACCACTGATATAATAACCGGCTATGGTTTTTTCTAATATAAATAAACGTCAGGCCTCTTATGTAAAAATGTACAAACAATAATAATACCTGAGAAGCACAAAAATCTGTTAAGATAGAGAAAAGTGCAGAACACATAATTGTGGTGGCTGATCTCTACCATTTAATTACGAAGAGTTGAGACTTTATTATCTGTTCTTTGGACAAGAGTTCCGAAAGTAGGTCCCATGACACCTGGAATCACTGTACGCATATATATATACATATATAAATCTATATATATGTATATGTATATATATATTGTAATATCAGCTACTTAAATTTTATCTCGTGGCTCCATTAAAGTAAACATTTATTAATTGCTGTCAATATTTGATCAGTTCATTTGAGCCTCGAATTCTTGGTTCGAGTTTTGTATTGTTGCGCTTCCCCCACTGAATGTTATTTGCTAATTGGTACTCCGCCCATGAAAAGTTCTCTTTACTTTCATGTACGAGTGCTTCGGTAGTTTCATCTTCAGTCTCCTGCCACGTTGGACTGTTTAAGAGGCGATTTACATATTTTTCGTCTGGATGGAGGGGAGATTGCTTTCGGCTCTCCTGTAGAGAAGTTCTCGCCCTTTTTCACGGCCCGTTGATCAGTGTGGCGATCACCACCTTGCACCATTGCTCTGCTACATAGATTTTGTTGGAAGTCTTGCTTCGAGTGGACTCGTCTGCTGCTGATGCATCAATGTCCTTGGATGCATACACCTTACCCCCTTTTGTGACTGCGGTTGCGTTCTCGTGCTTCCAAGTGTACCGAGACCATCGTCATCGTCTACGTCTTGAGTCCTCTCGACTAGTTATGGTGACGCCTCTAGAAACATTCTACAAACGGCCGTTGTCTCGAGATCTTCTGAGAGTCGTTAGGAGGCCTTTTGGTCGTGAAGAAGAGTAAGCTTCCGATTATGTGTGCTCTTTTTATCCACGAATAAGCAATAGTGTCCTGGGACGACTAAAGCCGGAGTGCCATCGAAACTATCACTCGTTTACTAAACTGCTTCAGTGCTGGGATTGTGTTTTTGTCCATACCGTGGGAACATATATATATGTAATGGTACATTTCCGTAAATATTGTGTTCAGTTAGGTTAAGCATTTCTTTCTTTCTTTAATCTCTCACTTATTACTGACTTAGTGCGGAAGTTGTTTTTCTCCCTTCTCCTCGACACTTTCCCTCTAACTATCATTTGAGTGAAGGTTAGCTGTGAGTCTGAATGGTAGTTTTAAGTGTATGTGACTGTGCCCTCAGCCAATAATTCGAGGATGTGTGCAAGTAACTTCTTGTAATAAATTTGAATTTTTACGTTCGTTTTCAATTACCCCCTCAAAGTGTATTTTATTGTCTGTATTGCTGGTAAACTTTACTCTTTAGCCTACAAGCTATCGTAGTAAAAGCAATTTTGTTGGAAGGCCCAGTAACCGCTGGACAAATTATTTTTAAAGTAAAAATAAGTGCTTTTTGTTGAATATCTCATCAGAATAACTAGTGTTCCTAACAAGATATTGATATATATAGTAATATATATAATATATATATATTTATCTGTATATATATTGTATATTATGTTATATATATGGTATATATATGTATCTATATGTTATATATTGTATTATATGTTAGATATCTGTATAATATATGTAATGTATATGGTTATATATAATGTATATTATTGGTATCTATATGTATATATGTGTATATGTATATATGTATATATGTATATGTATATGTATATATATATATATATATATTATATATATAATATATATAAATATATATATATATGTATATATAGTATATAGTATGTAGTTTGTAAAATCTGAGGGGGATAGAAAAAAGTGCTTACAGACAGACAAATAACCATCCTAATGATTTCCTTAACAAAAAACTGAAAACGAAAACAAACAAAGGTCTAACTACCAGCAAAGACTTATTTTTCCCATGTGATCAAAGGTTCCAGGGCCGGTTTGGAAATCAGTATCACATCAGATCTGGCTAACACAAGAATGAAAATAATATTAATCACTGTTATTACTATAGTCGATTCATTTAGATAGATTCTTGTGACTATGAGACGTTTGTTTGGCGGCCTCTAATTGGATGGTACCGGGAGGTAGGCTGCTCGCTCAGTGCGTCATATTTTCGTTTTGTAGCTTAGAAAACTAGCAATATGTTTCTATTTCTTCATTTATCTCACGTTTTCTAAATGATAAGAAAATTTTGGTCATACCTAAGGATTCGGTATTAATTGTACAACTAAGTCGACATGTTTTCCTGAAATCAATAAGATAAAACACAAAGGAATTACAACGAGTAAAAGTGAAGAGAGAAACATTTCATTCTTTATGCCTGTTTTTATTTATCATCGGATTTTAAATAATTCATGCGATCAACAGCACATAAAATACATGTTTTCATACAATAAAATCACTCTGAATACGCTGGTGTTTTCAGATTTTAGATGCTTGTAATATGTGAAGAAAAAATGAAGAATATGTCTTGTCATGTTGCATCCGTACTTGACTCGGCCTTAAAGGAAGTCAATCTTTCTTAATTCTTTTTTGTTTATTACTTCACTGAGATTATTATTTCATTTCACTCAAATAAGTCTCTGATATCTTTTTCGTTTGAAAATATATTCATAGAATAAGATTAGATACAATATTCTGAAACAACCTGATTAAAGCTTAGGCTGAGTTGAAGAGTGCCAAGTCTGTTCACAGAGTTCAATTTCTTTGCTGGACTGAATTCCCCGCGGCCCGCCGAGATCTGAGCTAACGATATCAGATGCATCCATCTGATCATTATTATTTTTTTCCTTATCAGATATGTCCGGACATACTATATGATATTGGATTGAAAATGTTTAACAGTTATAATGGAAATTGTGTGTATTTATTTACAAAAAAATGTATTGATATAACATGGTAAATATTGTCAAAACTGGACCTCTTATATCGCTAAATGGCAATTCAAATCTCTTGCTGAGACGACAAACAACGTCTTGCAGATCAGATTCTCTCGGCAATACCGGCAAACTTGAATAATTTACGGATGCAACATAATAAGATATATTCTTCATTTTCTCTTTACATATCACACGCATATAAAATTTGAAAACACCAGTGTATTCAGGGTGAATTTGTTGCATGAAAACACAAGTTTTACTTTATCTTGATCGCGTTAATGATGAAAAATCCTATGATAAGTAAAAACAGTTATAAAGAATTAAATGCATCTCTCTTCACTTTTACTCGTTGTAATTCCTTTGTGTTTTATCTTATTGATTTCAGGAAAGGATAACTTAGTTGTACAATTAATACTGAATCCTTAGGTATGACCAGAACTTTCCTATCTTATGCAAAGCGTGAGATGATTGAAGAAATATAAACATATTGCTAGTTTTCTAAGACACAGACGAAAATAATGGGACACTGAGCTACCAGCCAATCAGAGGCCGCCAAAGACACGTCTCGTAGGCACAAGAATCTACCTTAAGTGAATTGACTATAGTAGTACAGTAGTAGTGATTACATGAGCAAAATAAATCTTAGTGAACAGTATTTATAAGTTCCTTGAAGCTTTGATCCTCATTGAATATCAGTATGGAGAATTTAGATATGCATTATCACGAAGTAAGTTGCATATGCATTAGGAACTGAAAATCTAAACATGGAGCAAAAGGCTTATAATCTCATTTGCTTCACAGTGACTATAATTACAATGGTTATAATATTGATGGCGATAAGGTGACACTATGATATACCTCTCTTTCATAGTAGGAATATATATCATTTTAGAATTATGAACAGATTTCCAGATTATTGTTGAGAAGAAGAGTGTAAATAATAATAAATACAAGCCATATGTACCAATTATTTCATCTGTATTTCTTAAACACATACAACAATGGAATATTCATATTGTACAGCTACACAATAATATTGCTAATTCGCATAATTAAAGATATTGACACGTTAATGTATGTATGATTCTGTGGAATGGCCAGTCTGTTTCAGAACAAAATGTTAGCTGAAAGCATATGATGATTATTTTGTAAATCCATACGAAGTCTGTACAGAAGTGTCCATGCAACAATTCAGTGACAAAAGTTGCAATCGGAACTGAAACTTGCAAGATTTGAAGAGGAAAAGGTAACCAGAGTACAAAGCACAAAATACAGAAACCTAAAAGATGTTGCTCAATTGAAGCCAATTTTTTCCCATTGCAAAATCACACCACATTTTGTAATTCGCCTTTTGAAAGTAAACCATCTGCGGCCTTTTTGTACATATAAATAGTTGGCACAGAATGAGAGAAGTCACAACTCCCTTGATTGTGTCTTCAAAATGTTCTCCAAAATCGTGAGTTGGGAATAAGAAGAAAAAATTCAAACTCTTGAGAACAGATTTTTGTGATTCAAAAAAAAAAAGTTAATCTTTATTTAACGAATATTTGTTAAATTAAGGATATATCTCATCATGAGTTTAATAATATTCTAAAAATATTTAGTTATTGCCATTGCCATAATAGCTGATTATTGTTTATGATCAATTTCATTGGTTGAATTTAAGGAATACCTCATAATGAATTTAGTTATTAATTTTGCAATTTTTTTTGCAATTCCCCTTGCCATAATTTCTAAGTATATATATTTTTTAACTGATTTTATTATTTCATTACTAAGTAATGGAGCGTCATATTTTTTCATGTGCTTTGTTTTTTAAACAACTCGAAATGAAATAATTTAGATTAGGAATTACCTTTATTATGACCATATTCAAAAAAGATAATTTTTAAAATGTCCTAGATAAATAAATTGACTAAATTTTCCATATTCTTTCCAGTTCGTCACCCTAATCTCCATCATCTCTCTCCTTCTTGGAGCTACGGCCGGCCCTGTACCCGAACCAGGGCATAGCCACGGCTATGGCGGGTATGGTCACGGTGGACACGGTCACGGTGGACACGGCCATGGTGGCTACGGCGGCTACGGTGGCTACGGTCACCAGAGTCACGGTTACGGCGGATATGGCCACCATGGCTAACTTAGACTCCGAATCTCCTTCATGGCGTGTGGAGAAGATTAGCGATTTACTTATCAATATCTGCAAATGAATTTGGTGTCAAAATAAGGGAAAGACGAGAATAAATGAAAATTGGGAATGAGTTGTTTGATTTTTAGTCCACATAACTTTAGTTTTCTGTAAAAGAAAACTATTGAGATGCTGCTAGAGGGCTGCAAATTGGTATGTTGATCATCCACTCTCCAATTATCAAACATACCAAATTGCAACCCTCTAGCCTCAGAAGTTTTTATTTTATTCAAGATTGAATAAGTCAAGATGGCGCACCTGGCACCGCAATAGGGGCCAACAACACAGGCCATCACCGGGCCGTGGCTGAAAGTATCATGGTCCACGGGCAGAGAGTTTAATACAACATTATACGCTGTTCAGAAAACTCGTTTCTTCTGGCGCATTCTTCACTTGTTTTGTTTGGTGAGTGTAACTAGTGAATTATTCATTTATTGCTTTATTTCTGGAATGCATTTTAAATCCACAACACAGATGACTAAAGACAAATAACTTATAAGTTGCTCATAATTGATGATAATAAAAGACTTATAATATGTACAGCTTTCTAAGGGTTGGATTTTAAAGTACCCTCATTTATAAAACCTTACCGAGCAGTTGATTCGAGCCAGTTTACCAGTGAACGGATATTATTTCCTATACTTCAGACAATATCTTCATATCTTGTTTTTATTTTTCTCTTATTTACTTTTGACTTCATAACGGCCAATAACGCTCTCGCTGATATCAAGAACTTCCTACAATTTATCAGTGTATGAATAATATATCTTATACTGCATTCTGCATCTAAATGCAGGCATAAATTTTGGTAGGAAATAAAAAAATATCATCTCTTATCTTTTTATTTATTATTTTTTATTTACTTTTGATTTCATGCAGGGAAATAACAATGTAATTGATACTAAGAATAACTTGTACTAAATTCTCCTTATCTCAGTGGAGCGTTCATTGTCCAAAACTGCCATGACTGTAACCGTATCCTCCGTTTCCGTGGCCATATCCACCGTAGCCATATCCTCATTAGCCGAAGGTCCTTTAAATATACTCGGAGAGGTCGGCTCATCAGCGAGCGAAAATACGTTCCCTCTGCTCGTGACGTCACGCTACGAACAGTCTCCCCTGACAGCACTGACTGACAGGTATACGTAGTAACACGATGCAAGGATACCTTTCAAAAAAAAAAAAAAAAAAAAAAAAAAAAAAACTTCTTATGGTATAAATGGTTTGATTTTGTTTTACTTAAGAGTACAGATTTTCCTTATGGCAGACCATACATCACAGTTTTATAATAATCTGATGCTTCTAAACAAAAAGTCATAGGGTATAGAGTACCTTTCAAGGGAACACAAATACTGTAATTTATTGACTGTCACTTATTCCTAACCAAAGATGTATGGATTTAGAGAAAGTTGTCCTTGGTACTAAATCCTACACAACGAGTTAAGGATTAACATAGAGAAAGTTGTTTTGGTACAATGAACTCTCATTTCAATCCTAACATATTAACAGAACAAAGATGACAGTTTAATGGTGATGGAATTGAGATATGCATGAGTTTGTTTGTCACCGAGCCAGGTGTGGACCCCGAGGGGAAAAACTAAGTTGTTGTTTTCATGGTTTTTCTTACTGTACTCCTGCAAGTCCTCTGTTTCTTTTTACTCATGTCGATAATGTTGTTGAGGTGCCGCATTCTAAAAAACACTGATATTTTGGCAAAAAATTCCACAACCTCGTCAGGAACACCAGTGACAGCAGATTTCATTTCAGCAGCCATTGTTTTTATGCATTCCGTTTCTGGTCTAAGACCGAAGCCATGAATTGCTGTAAAAATTTCTCTACAAATTTTTAGTTTAAAAAAAAAAGTCGTCTGATGGTGCATAGAGTTTTCCTTCACTTATATAATGGACCCATGTCTCTGACGTCTTGCTGTTAACAATGTACCCTATATTTGGATATTTAAAGGAAAACTTTTTCACTACATATCCACCGATATATCTTAAGGACTCTTCCTCGATAACAGATCCCGTGGTGTCTCCTGATTTCTGACATTTAGCAAATCCTGCTTCCTCAGAGAACATTTCGTCATTTTTAAGATCCACATCAAATTCCAGGTCTCTAAAAATGATGTTTGTCATACATATTTCTAAGGCCAGTTCCCTGTCATGGAAAGATTTATCAGGTCCGTTTCCATCACGTCCAGATGATACCATTTCATGGGATAACGGGTCAAGGTTTTCATTTCCTTTGTCGCCATATCCTCCGTGGCCGTATCCTCAGTGGCTATATCCTCCGTAGCCGTATCCTCAGTGGCTATATCCTCCGTAGCCGTATCCTCCGTGGCCATGAACTGGCCCTAGCAATAGATCTATAATAATAATAAGTCAGTTTCTAAATTTCCAGATATAGTAATGATAATAATAATAATAATAATAATAATTAATTCAGCTCTATGTCCTTCATACTTTATATATTATATATTTATATATATATATATATATATATAATATAAATATATATATATAGAGAGATAAGGAATGATCCAATAATAAATCCATAATGACAAAACGACCTGTTTCTAGCTCTAAACGACCAGTCTTCGTCAACACGGCTTCTCACACTTTCACTACCCGCGTGTGTGGGTGCCCTATGTTTTCGCGGTGTCATTGTGTTGTTTCGTAATATATATATGTATATATAATAATACATATATATATGTATATATATATACATATATATGTATATATAATATATACATATATATATATATAATATATATACACACATATGTATATATATATATATATATATATATATATATATATATATATATATATATATATATATATATATATTACAGTGCTTTCATAACTCACGCTTTGGGAGAACATGTTGAAGCTACGGTTGCCAGGTGCCTGATGTCTCTGAAGACTCGATGCCAGCTACTTCTACGAATAGGAAAATAATTCCTAATAATTCCAAGGCTTTGTAAAATGTGAGTATTCGTTCATTCGTATCCAAATCTTTCTTTTTTGCTGCTTCGGGTTATTTGTGATTATTTGAATGTATCTTTTTTACGGAATTTTTCGGGTATCTTTTAGATCATTCGTGAACTTTATTTGCATCAAGAAAATTTTTTTAAAAATATCTCTTATTCGGGTATCTTTTAGATCATTCGTGAACTTTATTTGCGCCCAGTATTCCATTGCAAAGGTAGGTAAGCAAAAATCCACATTCTGTAGTCATCCATCTAAATAACTGCGCACGATCGCTCTATAACAAAAATAACTACGTTATTATAACATAGAAAGCTATTCAAAATATCAGTAAATTACATCTACTATGGACATTGATTTTGAATGCGCATCAACGAACAATTCGCTGCGAAATTCATAGTGTGGTGATTAAATGTAAATTAAAAGTCATCTGTTTATCAATGAGTTGTATTATATTTAAAAGATAAAAAGAAAGACCTTTGAGCACATGAACGGTCTTATGTAAAACCGTTTAGACTTTTTAACGTTAACAGGCGGACTTTTTATATTCCAGTAACCGATTTATTAACATTAGCAGCACTAAGTAGCATAAGGAATAATCGATGCCTATAACAGGTGATGCTTCTATTCATAATTGTTTACCGTACTGTATTTTATAGCCCAGACAATGGGATCTAGAAAATATGATATATTACCATTTTTACGTAAGTGGGTGATTTTGCATTTATTATATAATCAATTATGCTTTAGGAAATGACCAGATTACGTTTATTCGGCTTTACCACCAATTTAATAGACTTAAGAAGTGTGTTTGGCAAAATTTGCTGGTGAAAACTTAAATCTCACTTTATAGAAAACTTGTGTTTTCATGATTTTTTTTATTTGCTCCTTTTTTCTCTTTGCTATTTCCTGCTTTCCGATCCAAATTTGCTTTTTACACATATGAATGCCACGAGTGTAAGACTTTCGTTATTTTAAGGAGACGAACTCTCTTGTAATATGCAATACATTCGGGGATTCCTACCGAATTTTGAAAGACTTCTAGGCAGGATACTACGAAACACCTCTCGCGTAGATTTATGGTGTTTCGAATTTATGATTTTTGGGATTTCAAAGGACTCCGTATCAGGCTTTAGAAGAGAGAGAGAGAGAGAGAGAGAGAGAGAGAGAGAGAGAGAGAGAGAAAGATTGTTCTTAATAAATTCTCTTTTAACTACACCGTAAAGTCGACAACACCCCCCCCCAAAAAAAAAAAGACAACCCAAGAATTTCCAGAAGATCTTCGGAAAATGAACTGTTACAATGAACTATTTTAATTTAATTCTGTAATACGCACATACACTTGTGTATATATATAAATATATATATATATATATATATATATAATATATATATATATATATATATCTAATAAAAGGAGCCCATAAAACACCAAAATGTAGAGAGAAAAGTACTATATTTCAGAGACTGCTGTCTCTCTCTTCAGGTATAGAATGAGAAAAGTTTACAGAAAATGGTGGTATTTATACCAAGAGATTCGTCCACAAGTAAGCCAATTTAGGTCACCCCCGCTGATAATCTTCCTTTAATCTTCTTAAGCGTTGGTTGAATGAACACTGCGTCGACGATGTCCGATGTCCAATTCCCTTTTGAGATGTTCATTACCTGCTTCTCTTTTATTAAGGCCGATTCCATCATTTGACTCTTGTACCGGCAGTTGCTGCTATAAATTACACGTGACATATTCCAGTTTATTCTATGGTTATGTTCATTTATATGATTGAAAATAGCCGAGTTCTGTTGTCCATACCTAACTGACCGTTTGTGTTGTATTAATCTCTGGGGAAGTGATTTACCTGTAAATCCGATGTAAGATTGGTCACAGTCCTGGCATGGGATCTCATATACCCCAGAGTCTTTGGGCGATGTCTTTTGTTGGACGTTAATCAGGGATTTGGCTAAGGTATTTGGGTAGGTAAATGCAAAAGGGTTGGATTTCCCAAGGGTGTGAGTTACTCTCTTAATCGTCTCCAGGTGGGGAATTTTTATTTTATTGTTGGGTGTGTCTCTGGTCTTGTCTTTAGGGGGTCGGTAGAAAATTACGTTTGCTTTTTGAATTGCTTTCTCAATTATATGGTCAGGATACTTTAAAGATGAAAGTTGCTTGCGAATTAGTTCAAATTCTTTTTCCAGGAAATCTGGGGAACAAATTCGCAAGGCTCTTAAGAATAGGTTGCTAGCTAGACCTATCTTGATAGTATTGTCATGATAGCTAAAGTAGTGAATATATGAAAGTGAGAACGTTGGTTTTCTGTATATGGTAAATTTGTATTCTGTCGTGTCTCTGATTATTAAAACATCAAGAAAAGGAATTTTGTTGTCTGTTTCCCATTCAACTTTAAATTTGATGCTGGGCACTAATGCGTTTAATTTTGAGAGGAATTCATTAAAATTACCCCACTTATTATCCCAAAATGTTAGTATGTCATCCACGTATCTCATCCACAGCATGTTTTTGGGTTTTATTGCATTTATTACTGTAGTTTCAAAGTATTCCATGTACAGATTGGCTAAAATAGGACTTAAAGGACTACACATACTACACCCGAATTTTTGCTTGTAGAATGATTCCCCGAATGAAAATACGTTATTAGATGCACATAATTCAACTAACTTTATTATTTTGTCAAGTGCCAAAGGGAAATGATCTGAATAGGGGGATAATTTTTCCCTTAAAAACTGAAGAACGTCCTGTACTGGTACTTTTGTGAATAGGGAGTCTACGTCAAGGCTTAAAAGTTTTATGTTGTGAAGTGGTATATGTGCTTCTCTGAATTTGTGACAAAAGTCTTCCGAATGTTTGATGTGACTGGGAGAAAAAGTGCCTAAAAAAGGAGAAAGGAGGCCAGCTAACCATTTAGAAATTTTGTAATTGAAAGCTCCGGCGCATGAAACGATGGGTCTGAATGGAAGATTGTCTTTGTGAGTTTTGGGAAGACCATAAAAGTAGGGTAATTTAGGATTAATTACTTTAAATTTCTCTAATAGTTCAATACTCTTTTTGTCTTGGCCAATTAATCTTACTTTCCGAAAAAATTCTGTGGGAACGTTCTGGAGGGGATTTTTCGTCAGTTTTTCGTAAGTATTTGTGTCGCTAAGGAGCTGGTTGATTTTGTCGAGGTAGAAGTCTTTGTCCATTATTACAATTTTGCCGTCTTTGTCGGATCTACTTATTATAACATCTAACTTTTTTAGCGAGTGGATGGCTATCATGAATCTGCGGGGAACAGGATATTTCTTATGAAGGTCAGTTAAAGCATTTAGTAACACTCCTTTTAAACATATCTCTTCACGGCTGTAGTTTTTGTCAGATATGAATTTATCAAAAGCCACTATGAAGTCTAGGTTGTTTTTGCGGTCTGGCATTAGGGCAAAGGATAAGCCTAAATTTAAAACTAAATGTTGATTTACAGTAAGGGGGGTCTTGGATAAGTTTAAAACTTTGTCTTGTTGTTCAAGATTATTCCATGCGCTATTATCTATTAGGTTATTTAACTTGCGTAAAAGTCTGTTGGAATGAGTCACGCTATTATAGGCAGCAATGTCGGAACAGAATGAAATCAGATACCTGTATACGTGGTCCATAGTGAGGAGGCGAAGATTAGATTGAGTTCCATATATCACTCTGCGTAGCACGAAGATGTCGTTTCTCGTATTGGTGATTCTTTCTTCCAGGAAAATCTTGTGTGATAGAGGGAAGGGGTTTGATTGCAGAGTCCATCTCCCGAATCCGTACATTTTTGGAAGTACTTGTTCTTTGAGGCATTCTTCCAAAAAGTGTTTTTGGTTTTTCAGCCGGTGTAGTCTGTTCAGTTCTTTTTCAAACTTGCGGAAAACTGGCTTGACTTCTGGAAGTGAGTGACAAAATAATAAAGTTAGTTGAATTATGTGCATCTAATAACGTATTTTCATTCGGGGAATCATTCTACAAGCAAAAATTCGGGTGTAGTATGGGTAGTCCTTTAAGTCCTATTTTAGCCAATCTGTACATGGAATACTTTGAAACTACAGTAATAAATGCAATAAAACCCAAAAACATGCTGTGGATGAGATACGTGGATGACATACTAACATTTTGGGATAATAAGTGGGGTAATTTTAATGAATTCCTCTCAAAATTAAACGCATTTGTGCCCAGCATCAAATTTAAAGTTGAATGGGAAACAGACAACAAAATTCCTTTTCTTGATGTTTTAATAATCAGAGACACGACAGAATACAAATTTACCATATACAGAAAACCAACGTTCTCACTTTCATATATTCACTACTTTAGCTATCATGACAATACTATCAAGATAGGTCTAGCTAGCAACCTATTCTTAAGAGCCTTACGAATTTGTTCCCCAGATTTCCTGGAAAAAGAATTTGAACTAATTCGCAAGCAACTTTCATCTTTAAAGTATCCTGACCATATAATTGAGAAAGCAATTCAAAAAGCAAACGTAATTTTCTACCGACCCCCTAAAGACAAGACCAGAGACACACCCAACAATAAAATAAAAATTCCCCACCTGGAGACGATTAAGAGAGTAACTAACTCACACCCTTGGGAAATCCAACCCTTTTGCATTTACCTACCCAAATACCTTAGCCAAATCCCTGATTAACGTCCAACAAAAGACATCGCCCAAAGACTCTGGGGTATATGAGATCCCATGCCAGGACTGTGACCAATCTTACATCGGATTACAGGTAAATCACTTCCCCAGAGATTAATACAACACAAACGGTCAGTTAGGTATGGACAACAGAACTCGGCTATTTTCAATCATATAAATGAACATAACCATAGAATAAACTGGAATATGTCACGTGTAATTTATAGCAGCAACTGCCGGTACAAGAGTCAAATGATGGAATCGGCCTTAATAAAGAGAAGCAGGTAATGAACATCTCAAAAGGGAATTGGACATCGGACATCGTCGACGCAGTGTTCATTCAACCAACGCTTAAGAAGATTAAAGGAAGATTATCAGCGGGGTGACCTACATTGGCTTACTTGTGGACGAATCTCTTGGTATAAATACCACCTTTTCTGTAAACTTTTCTCATTCATATACCTGAAGAGAGAGACAGCAGTCTCTGAAATATAGTACTTTTCTCTCTACATTTTGGTGTTTTTTATGGGCTCCTTTTATTAGATGGAATTCTGTTGCTACAGAACACTTTTACCAGTCATATATATATATGTGTATATATATATATATATAATCTATATATATATATATATATATATTATATATATATATATATATATATATATATATATATATATGTATATATATATATATATATATATATATATATATATATATATATATATATATATATATATTAAAAGTTCATGGGATGTAACTAGTGTAATTTATTCAACTTTTTCGTGAACATTTTCCATATGTTCAAACGAGCGCCTAAGTTCCGTATAGTTATCTTGAATATTGCTTGAATTTTCTTTAAAAAAAGCTTCATTAACAACAGCCCTTTTGACTCGTTGGTGTATTTGTAATCAAGTAGAAAGCTTCCTGTTATCAACTTTAGAATTAAAACTCGCATATTGATCATTGGATTTCATTATGTATATCTAGTTCTCTTTTGAACTAAGGAACAATGAAAAGTAAATCATCATCATCATCATCATCATTATCATCATCACCATCAAATTCTCTTTTGAATTAAGGAAAAGTAAAAATTAAGTTACTATTATTATTGTTATTATTATTATTATTATTATTATTATTATTATTATTATTATTATTATTATTATTATTATTAGATGACTTGAAAGTCAAGCTTCCAAAAAATGTTGGTTTCTACCTCCCACCACAGACACCACACTGCAACAGTAACTGATCGCGATACAGAGCCAGTGATTTTTCATTGCCCCGGAGAAGACGCGAACCCGCGACATCCGACTAGCATTCCACGACCCTAGCCACTGATAGGGAAAACACAAGTAATTAGGAGAATTTACCTGTTTATTTTTGACTTATTCTTTCAAAATTTACATGATTCCAATTAGTTGTAGGAGACTTTGTCAGAACTTCTGGTTTAAAAAATTAAAGTATAGGAACAAACATAGGATTCCCATTTTAAATAATAGTATTTTTACAGGGAAAACATCTCTCCAGAATTTTGGAAACCAAAAATCTTAATTACGTTTTAAGTATTTCTGGTGCTAGACATGGTTCGGAAGTCACGTAAAACCGTTGGTCCCGTTGCTGAATAAAAACTGGTTCCATGCAACGTAAAAACACCATACAAACAAACAAACAAACAAACAATTGCCTTTCAAGACGGATAGTGAAGTCACTGCAAAATTTAAAAATATGAATGTACTACTTCAGGAATAGCTGCCTAGATTGTGTCTCTGACTCAGATGTTATACGGTATTAAATAACTTTTAAAGTTGAAATTATGTAAAACAGTGACTGATTACAAAACTTATGAGTTATTTGATACCTTATTTCATGTTTGTCAAAACATAATCATAATACATTTATTAAGTGAGTCATCTGATTACGTCGATGACTTCCTGCATGGTTGGAACAGCCATAACCTTGCCGTGCCCTCTGGAACAGCCGTTTCATTTGCCTTATCCACTACGCCCACAACCGCAATTGCAACGGCAAGGCCCACGATCATGCCCACGCACACGCCCACGTCCACGCCCACGACCACGACCACGCCCACGACCACGCCCACGACCACGACCTCTGCGGGAGCTAGCCTCTAGGTCTGCTTCCGGAAGTGGTTCAGCCATGGCTACGGTTAAAAGCAGAAAAACGCAGAGTACGACTGGAAACTGGAAATAAAAGAGTCAGTTTACTCTCTACCTCTCTCTCCACACACACACACACACACACATATATATATGATGTATATATATATGTGTGTGTATATATTGTATAGAAAATATAGTATATATATATATATATATATAAATATATATAATAATAATATATTATTACATATAAACTCATATATATGTATATATGATATCGTATAATAACTAAGATATATATATATTAGTTATACCATACATATACATATCTATAGATATAATATATATAATTAGATATTATACAATATCTATATAATATATATATAATAAATACATCATACATACATATATATATATTATATAATATATATATATATATATATATAATTATATATATAAATACAATACTTATATATATATATATCTAATATAAGATATATATAATATAAATATATTATAATTTATATATATATATATATATATCTATATAAAATATATTATATATATAATATATATATATAATATATAATATATAAATATATATTGTACGTAGATATACTTAATTTATATATATTTATATAATCATATATATTGTATATATAATATATATATAAATATATATATATATATATATATATATATAGATAGATATATATATTAAATTATAATATTGTATTTGTATATAATACTTATTTTACATATTTATACAATCCTATTCTCTTTGTTTTCAGAAATCATGTGAACAGAATATTGACATATTTCGTATATGACGTAACATTCTTTCTCGAGAAACAGCTAAATTACTCAGAATTTACAGTTTCGTAAAATGATCGATTGTAGTAATTTTTATAGCAAAAATGGTACTTAAGTATAAGACTTGTGCGTAACAGTTAAGGAGCTATAAAGAGATTTGATTCTCTTATAAAGGGTTTCAAAACCAAACATATTCATGCAATTGTGCTCGAGACAATAGTCTATGCAGCAATAAGTGAAATCTTTGTTAATCCAGAATTTGTGACAAATCCCTGAAAAATAGACTGAAATATAGAATTTCTTTGCGCTAAGAGCGACAGAAAAAAAATTAAGTTCTGAATATTCGACAAATGGAAAATACCAAAATAAAACAAAGTTAAACTTTCTTACGAGCTTCATTCTAATCGGTATCCTCAGAAACTTAAATTTCGAATGACTGCATGACAACCTAACTATCTATTTATACTGTTTTCCAAAACTACTTTCGAGAGTAAAAGCCCTGGACTGTGCAAAAAGCGTTAGAACGAACAATCTTTTTAATGCGTCGAAATCATCTTTTAACTCTTCTGTCATCTGTCTATTCTAAATTCGGGTAAATATTTTTAGCATTGTTAAGTCATGGGAAGTATTTATTATATTTTTAAATATTCATTGCTCCTTCTCGTAGTTCGATGCTTTGACTTGAAGTACAACGCGCAACTATTTGGTAGCAAGTCTTAACAAATAAGTTCAGGCCTATTATTCGTGCCTTGAAAGAAAATCGCAAGGGAAAAACACAGGACGAGAATGGTTGAGCTTTTAGACTTTACCACTCGGAGGCTTCTAACAATGTGTAGAGAATGGTCATGCTTTTAGCCTTTACGACTGGGAGGTTTCCAAAAATGTAGAGAATGGTCGTGCTATTAGCCTTTAGCGCTCTGAGTTTTCCAAAAACGTAGAGAATGGTCGTGCTTTTAACCTTGACCACTGGGAGGTTTCCAAAAATGTAGAGAATGGTCGTGCTATTAGCCTTTACCACTGGAAAGTTTCCGAAAATGTAGAGAATGGTCGTGCTTTTAGCCTTTGCCGCTGGAAGGTTTTCAAAAATGTAAAGAATGGTCGTGCTTTTAGCCTTTATCACTCGGAGGTTTCCAAAAACATTGGTGCTTGCTATACACTTTCACTTCTACCTAAAGGCCTGTCCACACTAGGAAATTTTGTTTGGAAAAAAAAGTTTGCAAACGGTTTGCAAAACTTTTTATCGTATATTTGTTTCCCATCCAGAATGGAAAATATTAATGTTTCTGTTTACGTATCTATACATACACAAGTATAATGTATGTGTAAATACGTGTATATATGTACTATATAAAATATATATATATATATATATATATATATATATATATATATATATATATATATATATATGTATATTTATAAATACATATACATACATATATTTAAATAGATATATACACTTATACATTATACATACGTACTTATATATTTGTATATGTACATATACAAACACCGGTATGTGCATATACATATGTATACATTCATATTTACATATGTACATGTACATATTTACATATGTAGATGTGCATATGTATATATTTATATGTATGCATGCACCTACACATGTGCAGTACATATGTATACGTAAACATATGTATATGTACAGATTTGCATGTGTGGGACACTCCTTTTTCTACAAACTTCCTAACTCCTCTCTCTTTCTTTTCTCTTATTTAATCCATCCTTGAGTGCGTTAAAACTGCCAAGCGAAGTAGAAAACAGAGGCTACTGCACCAACAGACATCCTGGCCACAACTGAAGTCTGGAAAGGAAACATTGCTTGCAAACAGTTTCCAGACTGTTTGTAAGAAAACTGAACTCTTCTAACTTTATTAAGATTGCTTAATTTGATTCGCATTGCCTAAATGAGAGGCTGAACAATTGCGCAAATGCTTATCTTTGGCCATATGTTGGGTGCAATGTCTTATAAAGTACTCGATAAGAAGCCTTCGACAAATGTCAATATTGAATGCCAGTCATTCTGGCAGTTTCTTCGGATAGTTTTTTCTTTTTGTATTTAAAGACTATAAGGAGAGAAATAGTCTTTGTTAACCATATTTATATTTACAGTAAATGGTTTCCTATTACAGTAATTAATATATTTATACCATGTGGATTGCAAGGAGAGAAATATTCTTCAATAAATATATATTGACATTTAATGAAAATAATTTCTTATTAAATGAATTGATTTATTCTTTTGGAGTTGTGCAGATAGTTTAACTGAATA
The DNA here is from genome assembly GCF_015104395.2 of Macrobrachium nipponense. Classification (NCBI taxonomy): domain Eukaryota; kingdom Metazoa; phylum Arthropoda; class Malacostraca; order Decapoda; family Palaemonidae; genus Macrobrachium; species Macrobrachium nipponense. The sequence continues at coordinate 71,904,433 of NC_061090.1, read as the reverse complement.
AATTTTGACGCAACAGGGAGAAATAATACAAAAGGTTTAATATATATATATATATATATATATATATATATATATATATATTATATATATATGATGGATATATGCCTTTACGGTATTCCGGACTATTTTAAGGTGTTCAGATAAAGTTGAAATTATGGGTATCAAGCTCATGAATATTCGATGGCCGGTAATAGGCACAGGAAAAAAAGTCAAAGGGGGAAAAAAGGTCAAAGGGGAAAAAAGGTAAAAGGGGAAAAAAGGTCAAAGAGGAAAAAAGGTCAAAGGGGAAAAAGTCACAATTTTGGTTAGGAAAATATGCCATAGGGACATGGTCACAAGGAAAAAAGTTACAGAAAAAGTCACGATATTGGCTAGAAAAAAGTTACCGGAAAAAAATGTCCCAGAAAAAGTCCCATTTTGGCTAGGACAAAAAGTCACAGGGAAAAAAAAAATAACAGAAAAAGTCACAATTTAAGTGAGGAAAAAAATCTCGGGGGAAAAAATCACTGAAAAAAAGTCACAATTTTGGTTAGGAAAAAAGTCACAGGGAACAAAGTCACAAAAAAAAAATCACAATTTTGGCTAGGAAGAAAGTATCAGAGAAAAATATTCACATTAATTTATGGTTATTGGTAATAAAGTCAGGGAAAAATCTACGATATTTCATTGGGTGTTAAGAACTTTATGCTATTTACAGTCTTTTGTTTGTTCTTGTCCTGCGACTTTTTGATCTGCGACTTTTTGACCTGCAACTTTTTGACCTGCGACTTTTTGACCTGTGACTTTTTGACTTGCGACTTTTTGACCTGCGACTTTTTGACCTGCGACTTGTTGACTTGCGACTTTTTGACCTGCGACTTTTTGACTTGTGACTTTTTGACTTGCGACTTTTTGACCTGCAACTTTTTGACTCGCAACTTTTTGACTTGCGACTTTTTGACCTGCGACTTTTTGACTTGCGACTTTTTGACTTGCGGCTTTTTGACCTGCGACTTTTTGACTTGCGACTTTTTGTTTTGTGACTTTTTGACCTGCGACTTTTTGACTTGCAACTTTTTAACATGCAACTTTTTGACTTACGACTTTTTGACCTGCGACTTTTTGACCTGCGACTTTTTGACCTGCGACTTTTTGACCTGCGACTTTTTGACCATCGACTTTTTGACCTGCGACTTTTTGACCTGCAAATTTTTGACCTGCGACTTTTTGACCTGTGACTTTTTGACTGGAATAGAATATTTCATAAGTATTTGGAAAGTTTGATACTTAGGTTTCTCAAGATAAAAGGTTAAGGATAACAGTTTCCTTGTATTTCTGAGCGAAAGAAGTGCTTAGAACGAATATTCCATTTCATGTCATGGTATCAGTCTGATGTTTTTGCCTGCATCAGAAATAGTCATTTTGACGCAATTAATTCCTTTTGAATGGAACAAGCCAACTTCGTGGTTTATCACCCACCGAAGTACTTTATACTGTTGTTAAAAATAAATAGATGTAATATAGGCTTTCAATCACTGAATGATTTTCATAATACAATTATTAAAAATACTTTTATACGATTATTAAAAATAAACAGATGTTATATAGGTTTTCAATCACTGAATGATATATTTCAATAAGGACACACATTTGATGGGCATTCAGATATTTCATTATAAAATAATACCTGCTGCTAAAGTAATTCAGGTTCTAACTGTTGAAGGGGAACAATTTCTCAATCCATTTGACATTCAGTTATCCACCAAAATCCCTGATGTTCATGTGAGAGCATTATTTGCAAATCTGTTAAATAAATATCATGATGCTCGGAAGGTGGTAATTATGTTGGTTGTAAGTTAAGTATATCTTAGTTTAACCTGACCACTGAGCTGATTAACATCTTTACTAGGGCTGGCCCGAAGGATTAGATATTTTAACGTGGCTAGGAACCAATTGGTTACTTAGCAACGGGACCTACAGCTTATTGTGGAGTTCGAACCACGTCGAGAAAGGAATTTCTATCTCCAGAAATAAATTACTCCCATTCCTTATATAAGACTTATTGCACAGTTATAATTCACTGATTTGTTCATTATCAATTCCTGTACTGAATACAGTTGATATTTTGTTTAGGCTGTCGGATCCCATGTGGGCCCAGACAGTTCCGTCTTGCCTGGCCTGCTAATTTCCTCACAACCACGGTCTAGGTCAAGGTCTAGAGAAACTGTACCTTGGTCTAGGTATCCTAGACCGTGCTCGAAACAAACAGCACGCCAAACCGTGGCCCGTATACAAGAAACAGAATAAGTCACCCATCTTCTGTACATATATTTCCATTCATATTATTATGCTAAATGTATTGTAATTATCACATGCATTTACAATTGGATTAAAGATTACTGAATTGGATTACAGAATTTAGGCTAAAGGCGGAGCGCTGGGACCTACGAGGTCATTCAGCGCTGAAAAGGAAATGAACAGTAAGGTCAGAAGGGCGTAACAGGAGGAAAACCTCAAAACAATTGCACTGTGAAACAATAGATAGAGAGGGTGGAAAGTCAGATGGAAAGAAGAGAATATGAACGGAGGTACAATAAAAGGAATGAAAGATGTTTTAGCGAGGGGCCGAAGGGACGCTGTAAAGAACGTTAAGCAATACCTACAGTGCACCGCGTGAGATGCACTGATAGCGCTACCTCGCTCCTGCGGTGTGCATTACAATGTCAGTATTTCAGCCATATGTACGATGGCTTCAGTCATGTCTTGCACATCGATTTATGTGCAACTTCCCGTCCTTCAACAAACACAGTTGATTGTATCGTGACCTCTGTCTGTTGTTGTTGGTGATTAAGCTGGCCTTATGCCAGCAAGAGCTCTTTCTCATAGAGCAGCCGTAATTCTGTTTTGTCGGTCATGTAAGGCACTACATTTCCCCTTGCAAGAGCTACTGACTTGTCAGTAAGTTTGTAGAGGCAGCTTCTTACTCGTACTTCGCAACAGTGCTATATATTTATATATATATATATATATATATATATATATATATATATATATATATATATATATATATATATATATATATATATATATATATATATATATATATATATATATATATATATATATATATATATATATATATGATCCCGATCTTTATATCAAAGACACTAGGCAACAGAACTAAACAAAAGTTATCTATGTTCGAAACAAACTTAAAGTAAGCTACACTCTTAATTTGGTCCTAATTGTACACGGCACAAGATATATAATCCCTTGAGGGAATTGAGGACTAGAGAGAGAGTTCAGAGTTTAAAAAGTTATACGTTTATTTTGATGGCAGTCTAACACTAATACGAACACTCATATAAGAATTCGTACAATAAAAGGAACCTGTTAGTTGAAATAACTGACTAGGCAGATTCAACACAAATATATACCACACACTGAAGTATTCTGGTAATTATCTATGCACTAAGGCGTGAGATGCAGGACCATAGACCTAAAATGCTGGAAGAAGTGAAGATAAACTTGACAGTTCTTACGACTGTACAAAAATTCATACGAAAACCGTGGCAGTGTTGATAGTATACTACTCACAAAAGTACACTTAGTACCAGCAACGAACAGCGAAGTTGGTGATCACAGCAACGAACAGCAAAGTTGGTGATCACAGCAACGAACAGCGAAGTTGGTGATTACAGCAACAAACAGCAAGATTGCTGATCACAATGACGAACAGCAAAGTTGGTGATTACAGCAACAAACAGCAAGAATGCTGACCACAATGACGAACAGCAAAGTTGGTGATTACAGCAACGAACAGCAAAGCAAAGTTGGTGATTACAGCAACGAACAGCAAAGCAAAGTTGGTGATTACAGCAACGAACAGCAAGATTGCTGATCACAATGACGAACAGCAAAGTTGGTGATTACAGCAACGAACAGCGAAGCAAAGTTGGTGATTACAGCAACGAACAGCAAAGTAGGTTATAACAGCAAGTCCAATATGTAATAAAATCTTTGACATTAGGGCTCATTTCAGCGTTAAGTTACGTTACTACTACACTTACAAGTAACTTCTCCAAACGTAATTATATTCATTACCTGGCTACGTTTTAGTTTCGATTTTCGTTAAATCTACGTTTAAGTTTGTGACCGTGTGATATCCGATAGTCCTGGATTACCTGCTTGAATTTTACCCTTTTGGCAATTAACCAACTGTATTCTTGATCCTTTTGTTTGCCTGGTAACTTTCTTTCCAACTGTATTTCATTCGTTCCTTGACAATGTCTTTATAAAGACGAAAGCGCTTGGATTTCTGACTATCATTTTCTTGCGGCATTCGCTTATTTAATGAAGTCACGTGCATCTGCTGTGATTTTTAAAGAATATATATGTATGTATATATATATATAATATATATATATATATTATATATCTACTATATATATATATAGTATAAATATATGTACATATATTATATATGCGTGTGAATGTGTATGTATGTATGTATATTCATACCTACATTCTCATGTGTGTTTACACGTGAGTCTCCGAGAACACTTATGAATTCAGAAAGCATGCAAGCAGTCAGTCGAATAACGGAAAATGCACCATCATACTTAAAATGCCTTGAAGGTAATGCTAATACCGATCAGCTGTCGGAACAAATAAATCTATCTGGCACATATTTGCATGTAAGGGTTAATGACCCACTTTCTCTCGGAATTTTGTTAGTTTTCGCGTTTTCTCTAATATTTTTTTTATTATTTGGTTATCTTCTGAAAATGGGTAAAACAGTTACCATCCTGCAGTATATCGCCATCTGCTCAACGGTAGAATCTATTTATGGAACAGTTTGTATAGTTTTTGCTCCTTAGTATAATCTTTCTGCAATAGTTTGTATAGATTTTGCTCGCTATCAGAATCTATTTTTGAAACACATCTATTTACTAAATAGTTTGTATAATTTTTGCTTGTTAGTAGAATCTACTAATTCTGCAATAGTCTGCATAGTTTTAATGCTGTTAATATCCTTTTGATTTTGTCGTTTCCGGTACATATTTTGCACATAATATTTGAAGCTAAAAATTATATTTGAGAATCCACATTTTTAACAACGTTACGAGAGATAAAATAAAAAATAAATTATGTTTTCTTTATACAATTTACAGAGAACGTCTTCAACACCTTATTCCATGGCAATAGCATGTCCGTTTTTTATTCGAGAGAAAGTGTTTCACGATTAAAGGAACTTAAACGAGTCTGGCAATGCGGGTCAAGTTTATTCATTTTTTGGAAGTGGTGAATACAGTGATAAAACTGATCTATATTAATTGTTAGATGTGATGGAATCTATAGCATGAAATGTCAGCCCCTCTAGTGACACTCTGATTTATCGACTGATATTTTATTTGTCGGGACTGGGCGATCATCGTGGCTGTGTGTGAAACTGTAAGGTATGTTAACAAATTTACTCTCTCTCTCTCTCTCTCTCTCTCTCTGTCACATACACACCCATACTTAATAGTATTAATTAACAAGGGTAATTGAAAAAACAAAATCAAGTCGTAGTTTATTGGAAGCAATTTTCAAGAACAGTGAGTTAAAAAAGATCGGTATTGCATAAATAAATGTGGTTTAGCCTTAGATTCGTTTTGAATATGATACAGAAAATCAAGAGTAAAATGAAAAAAAATTTGATAAAATCCATGACAATGATTTCATCAAAATAAATGAAGTTGTTTTATAAAAGATTAACAAGAAAATGGAATGGCTTCCATGAAGCACATTTTACTTGATTATACTACACAGAATTTCTGTTATGAATTGAAGGGACCATAATTTTGACATTTACCAAACCATGATTTTCTTTTGCAAAAATTTCAAAATATCACTTGAATGAAAGAGTTATTTAAATCAGTTTTTACAAGCTAAAGTTAAGGAAATTTTGTTGTAGGGTGAAAAGGCCTTGTTTGAAGATGAAAGTGATATGATTATTAAATTTACAAAACCGTGATATTTTTCACAGAAAACTTCAAAATATCACTTTAATGAAAGTTATGTAAATCAATTACAATAAGCCAGAGTAAAGGGACACGTCACCAGAATCATTATTCTTATCATCATTGTGAATAATTTAAGGCCATAAATAACGTGATTTTGGTCATTTACAGGGCCATAATTTAGAAATTTACAACCCAGTGACTTTTACAACACACTTCAAAATATCACTTGAATAGAAAAAAATTTATTTAAATAAGCAGATTTTTTAACCTTATTATCATCATTGTGAATAATTTACTGCCATAAATAAAGTGATTATTCCGGCCATTGCCAGACCATAATTCTGAAATTTACAAAACATTGATTTTTACAAATCTGCAAAATGTCACTTTAATAAAAAAAAAAAAGATTACATTTATATAAAATCTTAGACCATGGTGAATAACTTAATGCCATAAATAACGCCGTTATTTCGGTCATTGAAAAATTCTATCTAATCATTTTCCGTAGCCTTTGCGGTGCCCTTTGCCATGTCCTCCGCCGCCGCCGCCGCGCCCTTTGCCGTAGCCTCTGCCGCCGCCTCCACCGCCGTGTCCTTTGCTACGGCCGGGGAAGGGTTCAGGGTCGGGGACTGGCTCGGCCATGACCATGGACATGATGAGGAAGAAGGAGAACAGGATGGCGAACTGAAAGGGAGGAAATAAATGGATTATTATTATTATTATTATTATTATTATTATTATTATTATTATTATTATTATTATTATTATTATTATTATTCTAGGTAAACAAAAATAGATATTATTATTAT
>NC_061090.1:71850137-71882637 GCF_015104395.2 Macrobrachium nipponense | reverse complement strand
AGACAGAACAGACGACTGGCACAACAAACCAATGCACGGACAATACATGAGACAGACTAAAGAACTAGCCAGCGATGACACATGGCAATGGCTACAGAGGGGAGAGCTCAAGAAGGAAACTGAAGGAATGATAACAGCGGCACAAGATTAGGCCCTAAGAACCAGATATGTTCAAAGAACGATAGACGGAAATAACATCTCTCCCATATGTAGGAAGTGCAATGCAAAAAATGAAACCATAAACCTCATAGCAAGTGAATGCCCAGCACTTGCACAGAACCAGTACAAAAAGAAGCATGATTCAGTGGCAAAAGCCCTCCACTGGGGCCTGTGCAAGAAACATCAGCTACCTTGCAGTAATAAGTGGTACGAGCACCAACCAGAGGGAGTGATAGAAAACGATCACGCAAAGATCCTCTGGGACTATGGTATCAGAACGGATAGGGTGATACGTGCAAATAGACCAGACGTGACGTTGATTGACAAAGTCAAGAAGAAAATATCACTCATTGATGTCGCAATACCATGGGACACCATAGTTGAAGAGAAAGAGAGGGAAAAAATGGATAAGTATCAAGATCTGAAAATAGAAATAAGAAGGATATGGGATATGCCAGTGGAAATCGTACCCATAATCATAGGAGCACTAGGCACGATCGCAAGATCCCAGAAAAGGAATCTAGAAAAACTAGAGGCTGAAGTAGCTCCAGGACTCATGCAGAAGAGTGTGATCCTAGAAACGGCGCACATAGTAAGAAAAGTGATGGACTCCTAAGGAGGCAGGATGCAACCCGAAACCCCACACTATAAATACCACCCAGTCGAATTGGAGGACTGTGATAGAGCAAAAAAAAAAAAAAAAAGCAAAAAAAAAAAAAAAAAAAAAAACAAAAAAAAAAAAATATTAAATAATATCATCATTATTATTATTGCTCTGGGCTTAGAATGAATGGAATTTGTTCATTATTACATTTGGAAAATTTCAATCATATCTTACAAAGTAGTTGCTTGATTCCTTCATAACCTTTTTCGCAACTAAAATGTTAAATCATCCCCCTTTTTTCTATTTTTAGATATCTTCGAAAACTCAGCTGAAACTTATCAGAAGCCTCTTCAGTTCCATCTTTTATCTAAAATCGACAAAACTGTATAGGAAGTGTTAAACCCTCCATGTTGTATTTGGAGGGAATTCCTTTCTGTTGCAAATTCCGAGATAAAAATAATCGACAGAATCGTATCAAATTCCCATTTACTTTCCCTGTCAAGGCAAGGGAATACAAAAAAAATTTGAAATTTGTTGAATGAAAGGAAAATTTGAATGAGGAAAACTATTACTTGAAAGCCAAAAGCAAAATCAAAGATTAAGAGTTTGATTTGTTCTGAGATGTCAAGAATATTTTCTTAATTGGTTAACTGTGGATTTTGGAAAGTTCTTTCATTTCCTTTCGAAATCTTCTCTAATTGTCATTTCAACTTTTGCGAGGATGCAATGCGAGAAGTTAGTAGGAAATGATAAATGAATTTATAATAATGATGCATATGATTAAAGACGTAGTTTATTTTTTTATGTTCAACCATCTTAACACACACACATACATACAAATATATGTTCCTATATACTCACATATGTATAATATACATAATATTGTATTTATATTAATATGTATATTACATATATAGATATATAGTCACATATATTATATATAAAATACATATCACATATACATATACACATTAATATATATATATATATTATACATAAATATATATATACATATATGATATATATGTACAGACACACACACATATATATATATATATGTATGTATGTGTACATATGTATGTACATACATACATACATATGAATATATATATATATATATATATATATATATATATATATATATATATGTGTATATATATATATATACATATATATATATATATATATATATATATATATACATATATATATATATATATATATATATATATATATATATATATATAAGTCTATCACATTACCGTGATTCATATACATATATCGAACTACAAATGTCCTTTAATATCTAATTCGCTCTACCTCGGAATTAATATATTTCATATATGCTTAACCGAGGGGAAATTTATTAAGCGATAATAGAATTGGCCATCGACAGGCGCGAACCAGCGACTTCCCAATCCCAGGACTGGCAGTGAAGCGCTTCACTGCCAGTCCTGGGATTGGGAAGTCGCTGGTTCGAGCCTGTCGATGGCCAACATTATTATCGCTTAATAAATTTCCCCTCGGTTAAGCATATATGAAAATATATTAATTCCGAGGTAGAGCGAATTAGATATTAAAGGATATTTGTAGTTCGATATATATATATTTATATATATATATATATATATATATATATATATATATATATATATATATAATATATATTATATACATCTTTTATCTTTTGGTCATGATATTCAGAGCTGCACAGGAAATTCAACACTGGCTGGCTGAGCAGGCTGCAGGTGTCTAAATCAATTAACTCAGGAATGACCAAGACAATTAAGCTATTAATTGGAATGCAAACACAGTCAAAGATCAGTTATTACTTCCTGGGAGTTCAGTGACCGTGGTATCTATCTCCAGTTGATATGAACAGACATTGGCATATCAGGTCACACGAGGTCACGGGTACCCGGTAAAGAAACCTAGTTGGGCATGACAGATTCACAAGGTCACGGGTATGTGGTAAAGAAACCTAGATGGGCATGACAGATTCACAAGGTCACGGGTATGTGGTAAGGAAACCTAGATGGGCATGTCAGAATCACAAGGTCACAGGTACCTAGATGGGCATAAGACAAATTCATAAGGTCACAGGTATGTGGTAAAGAAACCTAGATGGGCATGACAGATTCACAAGGTCACAGGTATGTGGTAAAGAAACCTAGATGGGCATGACAGATTCACAAGGTCACGGGTACGCGGTAAAGAACCCTAGATGGGCTTGGTAAGTTCACGAGGTCACAGGTACGCAGTAAAGAAACCAGATGGGCATGAACAGATTCACGAGGTCACAGGTACGCAGTAAAGAAACCAGATGGGCATGACAGGTTCACGAGGTCACGGGTACATGATGCAGAAGCCTTGGAGGGAAGGGCAGTTGGCATGAGGTCATGATAGGTCGTGTAGGTGCTTAAATGAACTCGACAGATGCCACCAAGTCATAGTTACGGGGAGAATAGACCCACATAATGTGGCAGGGCAGATGGCTCGAAGCCCCGGCTACAAGGATAAGAGAACTATGTGGGAATAGCTGATAATGAGAGGTCATGGCATAGGTCAAACAGACCTATGAGGGTATAGAAGATAGCTCAATGGCACAGTTGTAGGGTGAAGAGAATCTTTTATTATTATTATTATTATTATTATTATTATTATTATTATTATTATTATTATTATTATTATATTATTATTATTATTATATTATTCAGTAGATGAACCCTATTCGTATGGATCAAGCCACTGGGGCATTAGACTTGGAATTCAAGCTTGCAAAGATTATGCTGTTCATTCAAAAGAAGTAACAGGAGGTAATGGGAAATACAGAAAGAGGAGATCAGTTATCAGAAAATATAAAAAATAGATAAATAGATAAATAAAGAAAGAAATAAATAAATAAAATATTAAAATACAAGTTGACTTATATTAGGGTAATTATGCATTGAATCTGCATTGCATCTACACTGGAACTTCTGAAGTTTCAACCGCACGACATCCTCTGGGAGGCTGTTCCACAGTCCAATGGTGTGAGGAATAAAGGACCCCAGCAGAGTGAGAAGTTCTACAGAATATATAGGAACAACTCTCAGTGCGAGGTCATGGAAGTCGAGTGGGCATCCGAGGGCGCAGCGGGCGTGGTTAGTAATATGAGGTCAATATGCTTGAGGCCCGACACTATATTTGATATCACATTGTTGATAGATGTAATGTGATGGATGCAATGCAATAAAGCATCATCTGGAGAATCATAGAGCTGCAAGACAAGCTCGTCAGGTCCATCTACAGCCTCCACTCCCACCTAACAACACATGCCCCGATTGTGACAGAGTATGTGGCTCGAGAATTGGTCTCATTAGCCACATCAGCAACGACATCCCAGAGCATTCATACTCGAATCGAGTGATAGCCATGATGATGATGAATACAGTGTTTAAAACACGTAGTATCTCATGAATAGCATTAATCTCGTACAATCACTAAAACAAATCCACAATTCCCTTGACCTCTTCTGAGTGAATTTTGATTTGCTAAAATAATTTTCTCAAACGGGTACTTATGGATGATCCCAGTATAAAGATGAGGATACGATCTAATTTCAAAAACCGGTTGAAAAGAAATAAGCAAAACAAAGAAGACCGAGTCTTGTTATGTAGAAAGTTTTATTCAATTTCTCAAGTGAGTTGTTTCCATCCTCCCCAGAAGAGTTTCATCAAATACCAAAACAGTTGCAATCTCCAGAATGGCGGGAGATGGTGCTTTCTATTTTCATTTTCATCAAATGTGATTAGATTAACGTCGTCTCATGTCTTGTATTTCTTCCTCTTACACAACTTTCGAAAGATTTGAGATAACGATAAAAGAGAAAGCCTTCGAATGCATTCAGAGCAATTCAGATATGATACATTCATGTTTCTCTTCACTGTGAATAACAATAGGCGAAATGAAACCTCGTTCATGGATAATTAGGCAGTTTTCATTGAAATGATTACCCAGTATCCTATGAAACATCGTCTTCTCTTATGATCGTAGTTAATTAACTTTGCCTCATTAACGTCTACAGCGAAAACGATAATTTATGTATGATAAAGTAGCTATACAGCATATATAGTTGGCGATGGATCTTTGTCAGTTAAAATAAAGATTCGTACCCTTCATAAAGGGACAAGTTAACACGAGTACCATCACATATTATGTCACTTTTTACACTGTGCTTACGCATAGCCCATCAGCACCACGTCGACCTACTATACATTCTTGCACTTCCTTTATATATATGAACATTATAAATATACATAAATATACATATGTATGTATGTATATATACATATGTATGTTTATAATGAGACTTATAGCCACATCATGTACTGCATTATAAAATTGGATAAAAATGGGTACGGTGAGTTGTATAGATTATCTCTCCCATTTTTACCTTTTGTTCAGGATGCAAGAATACGACTGACCAGAAACTGAAGAAGAGCGAAGGCGGCAAAAACAGGAAGTTCGTCACATAGCGCGAAGTGAATCAGCAATGTTCCCGCCCAATCCGCAATCAGGTAGCGTACTTGACATGACTGGGCACTCTACCCGCTGTCTGAGAGAGAGAGAGAGAGAGAGAGAGAGAGAGAGAGAGAGAGAAACACGAAGCTGAGAAAAAGTGAGAGTAAACTATAAAAGAAGATCCTCGCTTGTGCTGACATCGCACTCTGCCCGTGGACGTCCTGTCACGAGGGACCCAAAAATCTTCGTTTTTTTCATCGGCGGGAATAGTGGTGGAAGGCGTTCCAAGATGGCGTTCCAAACAGTGAGTGTTCCGGGGTGTGGTCTCCATTCTGTTATGCGGTTATGTCAGTGGAATATGGTCGAATGAGTGGGATATTTTGGCAGTCCGGGGCGATAAGTAAAATGGAGTATTCAGTTAGAAAATGAAATGTTTGAAGTAACTACATATATTAATGCATTCATCATCTGGTAGCAAACACATATACAGTACACTTGACCCATCTATTTAATAGATACGTACGCGCGCGCGCCCACATATATATAGAGTATATATGCAGATCTGTATGCATGAATACTTACACAATACACACAAATACATATATATATAGTATATGTATATATAAATGTATATACATATCAAATATATATACATATATATACACATATATGCATATATATATATATATATATATATATATATATATATATATATATATATGTATATGTATTTATGTGTGTATTGTGTATTGTTCAGGGACAATGTTCAAAGTAGAAGGTAGGCTATGAGAGAGAGAGAGAGAGAGAGAGAGAGAGAGAGAGAGAGAGAGAGAGAGAGAGAGAAGTTATTTCTTTCTTAAATGCTGAAGCACAAAATGACCACAGTATTATTCATGTTACAACAGCGCTTACTTTGGTTCTTCAAAATCGCTTCATTATCATAGCTATGTAGACATTAAGATCAGATCCGTAAATCTTTTGTTTGATAATCTGAAACTGTCTCCAAGTGGACTGAGAGGAAAAAATATAAGAAAACTCTTCAGAGTTATAGAATAAGACTTGTTTTGGAAAACGGTAAACAAAATTGTTCTGAAACGTTCGTCTATAGAATTATAGCTGGTTCCATACTCAAAGAAAGCGCATAGTATAAAGGCGCATTTAAAAGAATTTTGAGAATTCTATATCTTTGGTTTTAGGTTAGTTGGAATTTTGTTCTTTTATTGGTTAATCGTTAATCAATTATGATAGAGCGTACATTATTATTATTATTATTATTATTATTATTATTATTATTATTATTATTATTATTATTATTATTGGAAGGGAGAAGACCCTCGCTAAGCATGTTTTGTTGAAAAGAATGGCTGCGTTGTGCGAATAGATTTTATATTGAGTTTGTTCAATTTTTCTTAAAATTCGCCTTTCTTGTACGTCAATGTAAGTTAGTAATTGCCCAATGTTCATGTTTCGAAGGATTTAAACAGAGTAGCTCTTACAGCAGAAAGTTTTTATTTTCTGATACAGTAGGTTACTGAACAAACTCAACAAATCAATTCGCACATCGCAGCTATTATTATTATTATATTATTATTATTATTATTATTATTATTATTATTATTATTATTATTATTATTATACCTTACTCTAAAATAAGTAAAAATCTAAAATGTAAGTAAAAAGGATTTGAAATCAAATGAACACTCACCTGTCAGGTCAAAGGCGAAGATACCTAAGAGAGATAATATTATATCTTTCCCCGTTACGCCAGATAAACAATCCAAAAGCATTCTGACCTTTCGAGCCATTGTTTCAAGCCATGTCGGAGTGGCAGTAAACAATCGGAAGCGAACATTTTGATGAATATTCTGATAATCAAAAGTGAAAGTAAAAGATGAAACGAAATGGAAATGAAACGAACTTAGCAATTAACTCCCAAACAGATCGTTCGTTGTCACGATTTGCTGATTAGGACAATCAATACTTGGAACGCAAGTTCAAAAGATATTGACAAAACTGGTCAAATGATTGTTCATGAGATCTATCAGACAGATTTGACAAAGCCGTCCAAACGATTGTTCAAATTATCTATCAGTCAGCTTTTACAAAACTTGTCAAATAATTGTTAAAATGATCTATCACTCATATTTGATAAACTGGTCAAATAATTGTTCAGCTTATCTATCAGTCAGATTTGACAAAACTTGTCAAATGTTTGTTCAAAAGATCCATTAGTCAGCTTTGACATAACTGGTCAAATGTTTGCAAATGTATTAATAAATTATATTTTGAACTTACTCTATTTTCATGTAAGTTTAGGTAACGGGCTTATTTGTCTGTCTATTGTGATTACTCTTTTTTTTTCAAAGGCTTATTAGTTGCTACTTAAAAATTGGTAAATCTACTGTAAAAGAAATCTGTCAATCTATCTATTAACACTTTATCTGAGGGTATCATCATATACTACGGCTTATCTTAATTTCCTTCGTTGTGACCTTTTTGACCTCATCTTATTCACTTTCTCCATTTTCCTCATTCGTTAAGACACTAGAGTCTATTGTCAAGCGTTCATTTTCACTCAGAATATAATTAATTTTTTGCTATTGTATTCGTTAATGATTTTCTTTTGAAGGCAAGGTTGACTGCATCACATTTTCATTAATTTTTTTTTTTTGTCGTATAGTTTGTATGTTGTTTATCATCGAATGAAATTTTATCCAACTTTTAATACATACCTAAAACTCCTAAGATAACAGTTATTATGTTATCATATGCGTGCCTGATTCACCGACTCATTCATTCGGCTCTTATAAGAAGTGTTCAGATGAATGATCGAGAACTACAGATAGCTTTCAGCTACAGTGAAGCTTGTGGATCACTTGTTAGTTCCGAAGAGCTTAAGAGTTTTATATATAAATATATATAAACAACATACAAACATATATATATATATATATATATATATATATATATATATATATATATATATATATATATATATCTATATATATATATATATAGATATATATATATATATATATATATATATATATATATATATATATATATAACATATGCGTGTTTGTGTGTATGCGTGTGTGTGAATATGAAAAAAATTTCACGGTGCTTGTAACAAATGTATGTATATATATATATATATATATATATATATATATATATATATATATATATATATATAGTATATATATATATATGTTAGTATATATATATACATATATATATATATATGTATATATATATTATGTGTATATATATACATATATATATATATATATATATATATATATATATATATATATATATATATATATATATAATGTGTTTGTGAGGAATTTATGTAGAATAAGTAATTTCACACATAAATTAGTCAAGACAGACCCCAAAATCATTCTTGCAATAATTTTGTATATTTACCTGCAGCCGTTCATGACAATGCATTGGAAACTATAAATAAGTCATATTTAATCCTCTCAAAACCAAATGCAGCAGAATATCATTCATCTCCACGTGCAAGTCTTCAAATCCAACTCTGTTTTTTCCCTTATCTTACATTTTTTTCAGAACCTGTTGGTGCTTTGCTTAACTGGCTTGTGGGGGGCGTCCCTAGCTGAACTGGACGCAGACTTGAAGGCAGAAGCTACGATGGACCACTTAACGCACACTTATGGGCTCGATCACCAGAAGAGTTATGCGTATGACCACCCGAAAAGTTACGGCGATGACCACCTCAAAGGTTACAAACATGACCATCTTAAAGGTTATGACCATCATAAAGGTTATAGTCATCACAAAGGTTATGACCCCAATAAAGGTTATGACCATCACAAAAGTTATACCCATCACAAAGGTTATGACCACGATAAAGGTTATGACCACCACAAAGGTCATGACCATCATAAAAGTCATGAACACCACAAAGGTTACGACCATCTTAAAGGACACAAGCATGATCACCACAAAGGCGGCAAAATTGAACATCATAAAATTTACATCATTGAACACCATAGAGGGCACGATAGTCATGGCAGTTATGACCATCACAAGGGTCATGACCACCATAAAGGATATAGGCATGATCACAAAGGACAGGAACACGACTACCTTAAGGGCTACGATCACGATCGCCAGAAGGAGCACGGACGAGACGCCCACATGGGTTATGGACCCAGTCCTCTCAAAGACTATGGACACGACTCGCCCGAAGAACACGGCCGCCTCAAAGGCTACAACAGCCATGATCATCACAGTGCTTACAGACGTGACCACCACAAAGGCTACTACAGTCAGGGTCACCAAAACGAGTATGACGACGACGGTCATCCTAAGGGTTATGACCATGGGCACGATAAGGGTTACGTACACGACGATCACAGAGTCTACAAAGAATATGCACAGGATCATTATAAAGAATATGACCTCGATGACCATAAAGGCTATGGAAATGATCATTATAAGGGTTATAGTTATGACCCTAGCGGGTATGGATATGATCTTAAGAGTAATGCATATGAGTCTAACAAAAATTACGAGTACGATTACAGTGGCTATGGTAATGATGATTATGGCCATGGCTACGATGATTACAAAGGAAAGGCTGAAGATGACAACAAAAACTACGGCCATGACTATGAAAGCTATGGACAAGATCATCCTAAAGGTTATAGAAATATTGATCACAAAGGTTATGACTATGACCACCATCAAGGAAATGACCACAGTCACAAAATCTATGGACACGCCCACCAAAGCAGCTATGGAAATGATCACTACAAAGGCTACTTCAATGACCAGCACAAAGGTTACGGCAGCGATCATCATAACGGTTACAGCCAAAGCCCAAAATCCTACAGCCACAGAGGCTACGGACCCGACCTTACAGGTTACGGTTTTAACGGATACAATAACTACAACTCCGGGAAACACTACGAGGTTAGACACGGCAAAACAAACGGCTACGGCAAAAGATACGGATACGGCCTCGGCTACGGAAGAAGCCATAGCTACGACTATGCCAAACGTGGGCCAGGCTACGGTCAGAGAGTCGGGTATCTCGGATTCGGCAATTTGTATGCCAACAGGAACCTTTACAACAGACGATACGGATACGGTTCTCCGCTTGGCCGTATGCACAGGTACGGGTTGGCAATGGCTCAGCCGTACGTGTACGGAAAAGGACAAGGCCATGGATAGAATGTTCCCTGTTAGGTAAATATAGCTATGTTTCCTAGTTCATATTTCATTACTCTCCTTTCAATAACACACGAAGACTTTGCTGGTGTTCTTTGCTACTGCTTCTGAATGCGTTTATGTGGAAACAAAGAAAGTTTAACTACCTAACTATCTGTCTTGTCTATGTATCTATCTGTCTATTAATGTACGCGTGAGCGAATAATATGGAAAAGTAAATATAATTTACAAACTGATTTATGGTCAGACCATGTATTTTATGTCTGGGAACTACAAGAAATATACCGTGTGTCCTATCTAAGTCTCTCTCTCTCTCTCTCTCTCTCTCTCTCTCTCTCTCCCCCTTTCTTTCTCTCTCTTTATATATATAATATATATATATATATATATATATATATATATATATATATATATTACTGTGAAACTCGCTTCATGTGTTGACATCTATCATTTTCACGATTCAAAACTCTCTCTCTCTCTCTCTCTCTCTCTCTCTCTCTCTCTCTCTCTCTCTCTCTCTCTCTCTCTCTATATATATATATATATATATATTATAATTATATAATATATATATATTATATATATACATATACATATACATAATATATATAAATAAAGGTTTTTTTGCCACGAAGGAAAAAATGAAAAAAAGCGAGAGAGAGAGATATATATATATATATATATATATATATATATATATATATATATATATATATATATATATATATATATATATATATATATATACTATGATACTCGTTTCATGTGTTGACATCTATAATTTTCTCGATTCAAAACTCTCTCTCTCTCTCTCTCTCTCTCTCTCTCGTTCGTCTCTCGTCTCTCTCTCTCTCTATCTCTCTCTCTCCTCTCAAATATAACTCCTGATCCTTGACCTAAACCCAAAACTAACAGCTGTTATTTTGTATTTGTTGCAGATATTAGTTACAGCTGGCAGGGATGTGTATATTTTGTTGGTTTTAATTTATAAAAGATCATAAATCAAAATAATAATAATAATAAAAAAGTCTTTTATTCTCCTTCATGGAAAACCCTCTGGTCTTGTTTTTCTCTTTCATACATAAGGAAAATATATAATACATTTCTTAAGGTATATTTCAATATAAAAGATGATTATCTTATTTTCTCTCTTCTATTTTAGTAACTGTCTTCATCACCTACATACACACACATGTATGTATATATGTAGGTATATGTGTATAATATATATATTCATATATATATATATATATATATATATATATATTAATTATATTTTAAATAATATATATAACTATATATATATATTACCTATAGTATATAATACAATAATATTATTTAATAATATATATATATATATATATGTATATATATATATATATATATATATATATATATATATATATATGTATATATATAAGTGTGTGTGTGGGGTTTGTATATCATATATTAATTATATATATATATATATATATATATATATTATATATATATATGGTTTGTGTGTGTTTGCGTTGATAATTAATAATAGAATATATATAATATAATATAATATTATATATATGGTGTGTGTGTGTGTGTGCGTGTGTGTGTGTGTGTGTTACATGTATTCCATGGAACAGTTGTACCTAGGAAAGTTAGTTATGCCTCTGCGAAAATGCATAAGAACTTTTTCCTTATAGGAACATTTATTGCTGATTGATGTAAGTTGTTGAAGAAAATACTTCAAGATTATAAGGTAGGATAACTCTCCGAGTGACAACATACGAACAACGGCAACGTTTTACATTTATTAATATTACATCGAGGGACGTAACTGATGAGTAGATAAATTTTTTTTTAGAAATTATGTATAAAATCCCATATTCAACATAGGTATAAAATACATAAAAAAAAATTTCTTAGTGCAAGAAACCCATGTTTAACATAGATCGAAAATATATTATAAAAATAATGTTTTTCTATTTGTATAAAATCTCAGATTCATCATAGGTTGGAAATACATAAAGGAAAATAATGGTTTTTCTTAGTATAAAAACTGAGATTCATCATAGATAGAAAATATACCTGGAAAATGTTTTTCTTAGGATAAAAAATCCCATATTCAACTTAGATAGAAAATATATTAGAAAATAATTATCTTTCTGAGTATAAAATCTCATAATCAACATAGATAGGAAATACATCAGAAATATGATTTTTCTTAATATAAAAATCCCATATTCAAAATAGAAAATATATTAGAAAATTTATTATTTTTCTTAGTATAAAAACCCATATTTAACATAATTGAAAAATATATCAGAAAAATAATTATTTTTATTCATATAAGATCCCGTATTAAACACAGACTACGTAGAAATCCGGGCTTTACATGCTTTTACGAATTCCTTTGAAACATGTATACGACTCTGGTATGGGCAAACGATGCTTTAATTACCTGATGTCCAAAGAAAAAAAAAGTTGAAGAAATGGAAGAAGATTGAACAATCTTTTACCATAAGTGAATAATTCTGAATTATTAAGGGGGGAAATTAACCCCCTTAATTAGCCCCCAGGGTTGTTGCGGGCTTCTGTCAAACCTGAAACAAAAAATGAGTAAGTTTTTATATTTCTTTTAAAGTACAGAGAGAGGTATTTCATTTTCACACAGAACAATAAACTTGCATATAAAATAGAAAAAGTACATTTAGATACTATATAGATAGATAGTCTAGATTAATTAAACTGATTAGACAGAAATTTCTTGTTCCTAGAGATGCTACTGTAAATAATTTGGTTAAATGTTCTGTCCTTTCACAAAAATTCGTCTTGGCCATTACGTACATGTGTATATATATATACGCGTGCACACATTTATATACACATACATTATATATAATATATGTATTATATATGTATATATTAATACACGTATATATATATATATACGTATATATATATATATGTATATATATATATATATATATATATATATATATATATTGTAATAACAATATAAATAATAATAAGAATTTATAACTTTGATATCGAATGAACATCGTTTCGAACAGCTACTAAGAATTATTCTTTCAAACTCACCTCACCTTATCGCTTATGATAGCCGTAGCTATTCCCGTGGTCGTGGCCGTAGCCTCCGTGGTCGTGGCCATACCCTCCTCCGTGGTCGTGCCCGTACCCACCATGATCATGGCCGTATCCTCCATGGTCGTGGCCGTAGCCTTTGTGGTCGTGCCCATAGCCACCGTGATCATGGCCATATCCATCATCATGGCCATATCCATCATCATGACCGTATCCGCCGCCACTATGGCCGTATCCGCCACTGCTATGGCCGTATCCGCCACCACTATGGCCGTATCCGCCACCACTATGGCCGTATCCGCCGCCACCGTGGCCGTATCCGCCACCACTATGGCCGTATCCGCCGCCACCGTGGCCGTAACCATAATCCACTTCTTTGTAAGCTCTGTATTTATACCTGGGACCACTGAGCGTTTTGTATCCGTAGTCGTAATATCCGTAGAACGAGAGAGATTCCTGGATAATAGAGATGAGAATCAGCGGAAAAACCTGAAAAAAAGTAGATAGAAACTTGCAATAGAAGTTATGGTTGGTTGTAGGGAGTGAGGGTTAGGGGGGGGAAGGGTCTCTTGTAACTTTCAGTGGGTCACAGTGAGACCATTAGGGCGTCAAGAGAGAGATTCTTAAGTGAGTGTTTCAGGGTCAGTAAAAATGACTGTTTTGTCGAAGATGTTTCAGAAATTGATTACAGTAGAAGGAATCTTGTTTGCTTCACTTTGACAACGAATTGACTGCTCATGTGCGTGTGTGTGTGTGTGTTAGAAGAGAGAGAGAGAGAGAGAGAGAGAGAGAGAGAGAGAGAGAGAGAGAGAGATGGTATACTGTTAGATATATTTTTAATTAATCTTTTCTACCCAAAAGCCATGTAAAGAAATCATGTCAATAGCCACACGGGACACACATAAAGAAGTACACACACACACGTATTACTTACTATCCTTCTTGAGAGCATGATGACAATATCCAAAGTTTCGGTCGATAGAGTCCACCTTAAGCTCGTTTTCTCCTGTGAAAAGATATTAAAATGAAAATTCTAATTAATTACTTGAAAATATTCATAACGCGTATTTCTATAGGGTTACTAGTTAGCTGACCGAACTCTCTGCACAAGAGAATTTTCGGATTTTGAAAATGGTAAACACGGCCAAAAAAAAAAAAAAAAATAGTGATAAAGTACAAAGCCGTATTTGTGAAAGCATTACAAATCAAAATATGTTCTTAGTTTAAAGATAGTTTTCATTTTATATGCAATTAATTTCAGTAAATGGTAAAATATTTTATTGAATGAAACATTAAACGTAATGAATGAAGTATGAGTGCAACTGGTCATAGGAAAATCGTGGTAAACAACTCAAGAGTTAAATAGTCTCATATTATTATTATTATTATTATTATTATTATTATTATTATTATTATTATTATTATTATTATTATATTATTATTTCGGTAGATGAAACGTATTCCAAAGTGCAATCGTTTCATTACATTTATTAATTTCTTTTATTAAAACAACGAACACTCATGATAGAATCACGTTTTACCAGTTCTCAAATAATCACTTTCTTTCACTTTTGTCGATTGCCTCGGCAGTTTTGATACCCTCAAATCAATCATTTTTTTTTCTAATGTTCACAATTCAACAATAATCAAAACGCTATTTATACTTGAACATTTAAATCACAAGTTCAATACAATCTGCTGTGCCAGTCAGTAAACAGATGAATAGATATGCCATTCACTTCCAGTTGAAAGGCAATTCAATGACCCTTGAATGATGTCATCACGTGGCAATAACAGTTTCCCTCGTAACTTAATCACAAAAACAATATTAAAAATGGACTGCTTCCTTGGAACTTTCCACGGCTTGTCACCTCCCAGACCTACAATCTGCTCGGAAGCTCACAGACGACTAAGCGCACCCACTATTCTCCTTCGGGAGAGATTGAACGGTTACCCATCAATTCGTTGACACAGAAAGAAAAAGTAGAGGAGACTCCGACCACCCATCATCAGCCTGTCTGTCTTCGACTGAACAGCCAGGTGATAAAACACAAAAAGGTCATTAGCACCTGCTGGAGGAGGTGGGGCTACTACGCATGTACTGTAGTAGATTCACATCACCGCTGCATCTGATGTCTAGGCCAGTTCCTGACGACGCTCCTGATTGGCTGTTGATAAGCTAAGCACGGGGCTGGAAACTCTCAGCCTCTCTCAAGAGTTCAAATAGGCAGGATGTATGTTCCACCTCTCCTGAGGGATACGTCTTTCAAAAGCATCCCTTAGGAGAGGTGGAACATACATCATACCTATATGAATTCTCTCGAGAGACTGAGAGTTTCCAGCCCTGTGATTGGCTTATCAACAGCCAATCAGGAGCGTTGTAAGGGACTGGCCAAGACATCAAATGCACGGCTGATGTGAATCTACTATAGTACAGTGCTTTACAGCTGTCAAAATTGTAAACAAGTTGCTTACTTGTCCTCTGCACAGATTGATGAATGACACTGCAGTTTCTAGAAGAATCTCTAGCACAGCCTGGACCGTCACAAATGCTGATGATTTAATGGGAATTTATGTGACAAGTCGCACAAAAGTGCCTGTTCTTTGCACAGATTGATGAAGAGCACTGAGTTTAGTTTCTAAAGCGAGTATAGTTTCTAGAGCAGTGTTGCGCAGCCTAGGCTGTCACAAGTTCTGACGGCTTAAGGAGAATTTCTGTGGCAAGATGCACAGCAATGCAAGGAAAGTTTCCGTGATTCTCAGCCTTTCAGATTCTGCTAATTTCTTTGACTAAATGTATACTTTCGTCACTTTAGCCGTTAATTAAACGAATGAATGGTGTGAAGACTGCGAACATTTTCGGGAAACTGACTGCGACCGCTTACGGTAACAGGCTGAAATTTTTAATTCGCCTCATTAGATGAATCGGCAGTTTTTTTTTCAGAATTTCACCCCTTTTTTGTCTTTTGTGCCGATTTCGAAGTGTTTCTTTTTTTCCCGTTTATGGCGACATAAGCTCGTAGTTAATGTACATTAAATGTGTCATTCAGTAAATATAGGGCCGAATAAGCAAATTATTTAAGGAATTCCTCTAAACGAAACCCGAAGATTATTTTTAAGTCGTTGAAGGGTAAGTGAGAAGTAGAAAGTGAGAAGTGTGGGTCAAAGATATTTTGGTAATTATATATTTTTACTATGTCTATGTTGGTATTAATTCAATTACGGCTACCTATTGTGTTCTGATTTCATGATAATAATTCATCCCCGAAAAAAAACCCAAAAAACAAAAACAAAACAAAACAAAAAAATAAAAAACATACAAGCTTGATACTGCCATGCTCATTGCTTGCTATAATGACTGCACTTACAGCAAACTTTTGTATCCTGATTTCAAGCTGATAAATAATTCCTAAAAAAAGGTGAAAAATCAGCCAAAACACCACAGTCGCGACAGTAACTCTACATTCCAACACTTCACAGCATCTCGTCACGTTCCTGTTTCATGTGAGCTGAAAAGGAATCGTGAGAGATTTTACTGAACGTGACTCAACACTTTTTAAGAAGTTGCAATGCTTTCGGGAAAGTTGCAGCGTAACTCCTACTCGCAACTAAAACAGAAAAGTGGGTAAATCGGTATCTGTCGGCTTGGAGGAACTGTATTAAGAGAAGCTTGTGTTATAAATTATAGATACACACACACACACACACACACACACACACACACACCACACATACACATACGCATCACACCCAAACACACGCCCATCAAATTCAGACTAGAGTTAAGCACATCTTTTTAAGTGTTTGAGAATTATGTATGGGAGTTAGGTTACTTGCATGTTTTAAAAGATACTGCAAAATGAAGCAGATATCTATTTCAGAATCATTTAAAGAGATTAAGTAGGCACTTGTAATTGTTTACAAAGGAAGAGCAGCATCTAGTTAATTTGAGAATTAATTTTATTAAAGTTTTATGAAAATGCATAAAATTAGATAATAACTAATGCTATGAGTAAGTTGGCGAATCTGGTTAAACAGGAGGTAATTTCCATGTATATTTGGGGGTTATGAGTCGGTGAATATGAGATATATGTAATTATCGATTTATATTCAAGAAGACAGCATACAATTAAAAATATGCGTGTTTCTTAAAAATTTGAAAGTAAAATCGATTAAAAAAGGACGTCTATAACTAGGGAGCTATTTCCAGTTGATCTGAGAATTATAAGCAGATTGTGTATTAGGCTGGAATACTTAGGTACATTGTTAAGAATTCATATAAGCAAAAGATGATGGTGCCTAACTAAAGAGGATGTTAGGTCTGACTCATTTTAGAGTTACGTTAAAGATATCACACAATCAGGAAAATCAGGAAGTTATTTCGGAGTAGTTTTAGAATGTATATCAAACCACTGACTCGAAGCAGACAGGAAATTCATTCAGATAAATCTGAAGTTTCATGAAACCTTGTCATGAAGATAAACAGACATTATTTTCGAATAGTTGTAGCGCAGTATTCTTAACAATCTGAAGTCATTGTATACGATTCAATAATTAGTTAGATGTAATATATTTTATTTCTAATCAGAAGTAAATAAGATATTGTATGTCGGCCATCTTAGAACTTTATTAAAAGGGTCAGCATACGTGAATAGATAACAAATTATTTAAGAGAAATTGTAGAAACTTATCAAAACAGCTCATATTATCCGGTAATTTATATAGTAAAATTTAAGAAAGTTGTGTTTAAATTCAGGCAAGGAACAATTTTTTAAAAATAATCTTTAATAAAATTAAAGCTTATATAACTTCCCCGTGAAAGACTAAGGACATCTTGAACGTTAAGAACGCGTCCAATTGATTAACCAAATATACACATGTGAAATAGAGACAACATTTAAAAAAAAATACATCAAAAGACTTAGTAATAATGTGATGCAATGTGTTAAGTAAAATTTACTGTTATTTTGTAGTGACCAGTGACTTCTAAATATAGCTGATCACCATCTGGCAAATCAACGTTCCTTTTCACTCTCGGGGAACGATGAGGTAAAAGTGCGGTAAAATCGTTCACAGCGCATGCGCGAATTTGCACCTGAGTGACGCTGCATTTCCAAGATCACGCAATAGTCGCTCGTATGCTCCGAGATCATTTGAGGGTCAGTTGCTTGCGCATGTTTTAAGTAATTAAAGGTTTGGGCCTTACTGGTAAAAGGTCTTTATGCTTCTCGCCATAAGAACGAAATTAGGTTTTGCCTACGATTACGAGTTCCCTTTCGATATACGAGATTATGGCTTTTATATGAAGGGGATGTAAGAGCGAGAATTATATTATTGACGACAATATTGCTGTAGTATCGATGAAACCTAGAGATTAAAACAAAAAATGAAAGTCGCTGAACATTTCTGACAAGATCCAAATTCTATAAAAAAAATATTTTTAATCGTTAAACATAATTCAATCCATATACTATACGATAATATATATTTTTATTTATATATTTATGAATTCACTAAAAAAAAGTTCACCAAATATATGATTTCATTTCCGAAATCATATCTTTGATTACAAAATAGTACTTTCTTATACATTACGTGATACGCTTCCTCATTCTTACACAGACACACACACACACACCACACACCATATATATATAATATATATATTATATATAATATATTTATATATATAATAATATAATAATATAATATAGTAATATATATATTAAGGAAGGTGCTTCATTAATATAGGATTCACGATACCTTGAGAATAACTTACACTCGGCCATCTCAATTGATGGTTGAGTGAATGAATTCATGCATAAAACTCCTGAAGTATTCAAAATTGCTTGAAAAATACATTTGAATCTATTTTACTTCTTTTTGAGGACGTAAGTGATGAACCTACTGTAAACAACATTTATTAACAATGAATGTAAGACATTCGATAATAATAAATCATACGTAGGATCCTTTGTGTACTTTTCCATATTAATTCCGATAGATAAATGATACCTTTATTATGTTCATATGCTTCTCCCCACTGAGTTTTTTTTCCATTTCAGATTCGTAGTATCTGAAGAATGTAGAAATCCTTCCTTGATTTTTGTTCCGTTATTACAATGTTTGTCATTGATTGATTTTTGTGAAGGACATAGTTAATGTTACTTCCTATTTTGTTGGCATTAGGTTATAGTACGACCTGCGTCTTTCGTAAAGAAATCATGTATTTTCTTTCAGTAAGCAATTCCAATTCTACTAACCCATTGAGTGCCATAGGTGTGCTCTTCATAAACACGTATGTAGTATATACCTACGTATGGATGAACTTTCAAATTGAATAAATATAGGTGTTACCCCTTTACTCAAGATTCTAGTTTTCTTTATTGAGTCTCAGATATATACGAAGAAAATAGTCACTCAAATTATTTAGGGGTAACATTTTTAACTAAGTAACTCTACTTTATCGAAACTCAAACCTCACAGCGACTAAACCTGTTAAGTTCAAGTTCTAAAACTTCGGATTCTATCTTTTAAAACTAGATAAGAATTTTGAATAATTTTTAGAGCATTATTTATGTACAATAGACCGAACAATGTAATTGGCTTGCAGAGCTCAGTTATTTTATGTGCCGTATAGAGCAGCGTTAGTTCCATGCTAAGAAGGGCTTGTTCAACAGGTCCTGTCCTCCATTTAAGTTGTAGTTATCCGTTTCTGTGTGCGTAAGTGTGTGTGTATGTGGACTTGTGCGTCTCTTTAACGTGAGTGCAATATACAATTCACAATGAAACTGGTTACTGTCAGATGACATTAAATTACTCACATTTTATCGCATGAAAATTATTATAGACGCCTGTAAAGTTCTCGTCTATTGATAGATGTTCTTGTCTAGCTTTCAAGTATATCTTTTTAACAAGTATATATATTTGCTTTTTGTTTTCTCTAACATCCGTGACATTTTTAGCCTTTTCATTATTGTCGTCGTTTCTCTTTCTTAGGTTGTTATTTCTTTCATGAGAATATATCCTTATTCTTGATACGTAATTTGAATAATATAACGAATTCTTCATTAAAAATTTACAACAAGGAATCACGTTTTAAAGGAAATGATGTTCAATATCGTCGACATATAACACTTAGAACATTGACAGAACATACACACACACACACACACAAAGAAAATATTCAGTGTCAAATTAACTTCATGATGTTTTACGAACGAAACTCAACAGAAAAGCTTAAAGCCAAATTGTTTATTACTGTCTGGTTCTCTTTACAAAAGCAGAATACAAAACGGATTCCCATTAAACAAAAATCATAAAAGAGATAGCAATAATACTTCATGCTACAATGTAGGCCTATCACTTAAATCATGCTCATTAACTATCTACAAGTCACCTATATTAGAGATTATCACTAAGATGTAATGTATCATAAATATATGCTGCTTATATTATTTCTAGGAATGAGTTGTAACAATAATGCTATAATATGATGTAAACAAGTGTGATAAAATTTCAAAGCGTTTTTAAAAGGTTAATTGTATAACACAGTGCACATGACACTTGGTCAGAATTGTCGCCAGATGGCAGCACCTCCTACACAACATCGGCCATGTTCTTCCCGTATCAGTGTTTACCTCTTTTTATTTTTCATTTTAACTACACTGGGGATTACAGGGTAAGCGTTTGTAGCATGGCTTGTAAGCAATTCGTTCTCGTATATAGTTGCGATCAATTGTGAAACGTATAATATTAAGAGAATGATGACGAGATACCACTAGACCAAGACCTAGTTCAAGTGCTAACATCTGCCCATAATCCTACCTAGTTGCCAACTCAGTAATTGATTCTGAATAGATATAGATTAAACAGTTATAAATTTGATAAACAATAAAAAAAACACGTGAATATAAAAAACGAGAATGAAGAGTTACGTTCGTCTGTCAGAAACCTCACGTTTGTCAGACAATTTGCTTGTCTCAGTGACGACTACATCCGGATAAACGCCCAAGAAATAGTCCATTATATCCATATCCGTTCTGTCATCTGACGTGAATACGTGATGATAGTGTTCTTCACCATCCAAGCCGTCCACGAGACGATGGTCCCTCCCATCCAGGAACAGGTGACTTTCTAACTCACTTTCATCTCCTGTTGGTTTTTGAAAACTCCTGTCTGTCACCGAATCGTACCCTCCTCTCAGCCTAGATATTTGACTCCTGTACCTGCTGGGGCGCTCTCTGTACGATCCGGTGTAGTATCTGTGTTTCCTGCTCCCGTCTTTTTTGGTTTCCTTCCGGACTAGGTCGATGGCCTGCTTAAGGGCTTCCCTGTAGATCTCAGCGATGACCTTCGTCCCTTCCAACGGGAAGGTGCCAGCGGCGTCGCGATCGGAGGTCCTGAAGCTGCGGCCCTCATTACCGTAGACTTCGTATTTGTCACCGATGACCACTTTCCTCCCTTCCAGGAACCCTTCGACGTACCCGTCATGGTGACCACTCTGGTAGAGTTCTGTCAGAGAAGGGTCCGGGGTTTTCGTACTCGGTTGCTCGTTTTTGTTGTCATTGCCCAGTTGTTCCTCCTTTTCCGTCTTGCTTTCCACAGTGGCGTAGGTGCTAGGGGGAGCGGGGGCAGCCGCATAACTGGTTTGAGGCTCATGCTTCAAGCGGCACTTCACTCGCATGGGACCGACTCTCAGCTGACGGTATCGCGGCAGATTGATCGTCATAGACAATACAAAGAAGGTAGTTGAGTATATCAAGACAACCGCGATCTGAAAATCAAGAAAACTTAAAATGTAAGATAGAAATTTATCTTAAATCTATAGAATATTTGTTAAGTATATCTTATTTTAACCAGACCACTGAGCATATTAACAGCTCTCCTAGGGCTGGCCCGAAGGTTTAGATATTTTCACGTGGCTAGGAACCAATTGGTCACCTAGCAACGGGACCTACAGCTTATTGTGCCGAACCACATTATATCGAGAAATTAATTTCTATCACCAAAAATAAATTCTTCTGATTCCTCGTTGGCAGAGCCTAGAAAGATATTTGTTAAAAGTTAAAAACTTTTTTCATAAATGTATTGTTGTTATTTTTATGTTTATTACATGATCTTCAAACAGAAATAGTTTTGCATGTTCATTATATAACCCTGTCGTCTGTGGTTAGGAAATCATTCAAAGTTTTCGATCACACATATGGTATAACTTAATATAAAGCTCTCTAAAGGAATGACTGGAAAACATAATAAATCATCGCCATAGTGATTATAAAACATTTGTGAAGGTGTGGGCACCTAACTGAACTAGGATTCATACAACAATCATGGATACGTAAATACACACACATACGCGCGCGCGCGCATACACACACACATATATATATCTATATAGATATATATATGATATATATCTATATATTATATAGATATATATATCTTATATATAATATCTATATATATATATATATATATATATATATATATATATATTATATATATATTATATAAGAGAGAGAGAGATAGAGAGAGAGAGAGAGAGAGAGAGAAGAGAGAGGGGGGGAGGGGGGGTTGGAGGGAGAGAGAGAGAGCGAAGTTCAGGGTGTGTTCTATTAATGCAGTAAACAGCAATTTGGTAGGAGGGGACGGACGAGTCTTTATTCCTTTCTAAGTACTTTATCCATCTGCCGACGTTTCAAGACGTTTAGTCCCATTTTCAAAGCTGCATAATAAAAAAAACAGACATTAAATAACAGACTCGGAATCAAAAATAACAAAAATATGAGAATGAAAACAAATTTCCTTCCCAAGATGTAATTGTTTTTAGACACGATGATCATTTTAATACGACGGTTTTTAAAAAGAAAACTTTCACTGACATGGGTTCTAATTTTTGTAGTCATTGTTCTAATAATTTTAAACTAAATTCTTTATCTACCTTCTTCCACAGGGCTTTCAGTATAAAATCCAACTGGAAATATTTCCATAACGAAATCCTCTACTTCAATCAGACATTGACAACGGCTTTCCATCTCCAAACTGTTTCATAACCATCTCTTCAAACTTCTGAATAATATTTTCCATCCAAATTGTCAAATACCCACAGTACCTAATTTACGACTTTACGCAAGCTTCTAGTTTATTCATGATAAAAATTCTATCAAGAATTATGGCTGTTATTATAGTTTTGTAATCCAATGACCATTAGATCGCTATTCAAACACAAAGAGATTCTTCGCCCTCTGATAACCTCGGGAGTCATTTACCTATTTAATTGCCCCAGATGTAACCTGGGGAAATTTGTCGGATCCACCCGCAGGTTGTTAAAAGTGAGATAGGATTATCGAGGCGTGAGTTTTAGAGCGGGTGTTAAATTATCAAACCCAGAATTCTCTTGCGTACGTGGACATGCAAAGTTCGATATCAAATATAAAGATTTTAAAATGTCATAGGCCGAACGCCTAACGGCCGACAATTAGCAATTTTTTAAATCAATTTTTAATAAACAACTTGTCCCCCAACTTGATACTTCAATACCTCTATACCTCTCAAGTCAAAGCCGAACCTGGGACGAACTGTCAACTGGTCTGAGCCCTCAGCACCACTTAATAAACTTTCGTTTTACTCAACTTACAATATTATGTTATATGTAGAAAACCTTTTGATACTTTTCATTCCGAGTCTGTTATTTAATGTCTGTTTCTTCTTATGAAGAACTTTGAAAATGGGACTAAGCTTCTTGAGACGTCAGCAGCTGAATAAAGCACTTATAAAGAAATAAAGAATTGTCCCTCCCTTCCTACTAATTTGCTATACATATGTATATATACTATATATATATGTGTATATATATATATATATATATATATATATATATATCATATATATACATATATATATGTGTGTGTGTGTGTGTGTACACACATATATATGAATATATAAATATATATATTATATATATACTTATATATAAATTATAAATTATATATATTATATGTGGGTGTTGTGTGTGTGTGTGGTGGGTGTGTATACAAACTTACAAACATTAGTAAAATGTAATTTGTACTTACAAAACTGGTTTTCATGATCGTCTTCGTATTTTATAATGACACAGCTCTAATGGTATCCAAGTAACTTCCACTTATCTCCCTTCCTTCCTGTCCCTTAATTATTCCAGAGTAAGGAAGATTATGACAAACTGGAATGGAAGAGGAATGCAGAGACAGCGTCACTCTGCTTGACTACGGAACACTGATCGTTCCTCGGTGGAACTGCAGTGCAGGCTTGGCACATAAAAGATTTCTAAAAACCTCGCGTGTCAACCGGGTTGCGTTCAGTAACCTTTTCCCTGAAAAGAGATAACGCTCCGTCCCGCTTTGCGTAATGAACGAACCCAAAGAATATCACCTCACAAAGTTATGAGTTCTTGGTGATTCAGAATTTGGCAAATATTTTTAATACCCGGAGCTAAAATCCCTTATGAATTGGGATCGATATGAGCAAATGCACACTCTTTAAAATGCACTTAAAACTTTCACGCTCGGTCTCGCGACAGCGTGACAGATCACCCTAATAATTCCATCATAATTATATCTTATTAAAACTAATGGTTATCTAAATGTCACTTTCTTTTGATGAATCTTCTCATTTCTTTTTGTCCGAAATATTCTGAATTTCATTCACATTGGACATTCTGGAATATTGTCTTAAATTCTGTGTTATCTTTTCTGAATTTTCGCAGGGCTAATTGAAGAGAGAGAGAGAGAGAGAGAGAGAGAGAGAGAGAGAGAGAGAGAGAGAGAGAGAGAGTAGTAGTAGTAGTTTTAAAGACCGTACGTCATTTATTTCTATATCACTGGTTTCTCTATTATGTTCAATTAAAACTTTTCCGATATCAGCACGGTTTGAGTAGGGATATTCCTAAATTATATCTGGATCACGTTTATTTAATTTGTGCATTTTCACACTTTCCGTTCTAATTCAAGTTTCAGTTTTATGTTATCCAATAAAATAACAATGGCTTTAAATAGAGTAACTTCTATATAATATCAGATAATAACATTTCTGAACCAAACAAGTGTTCTCCCTTGAAAATTAAATATGATATATCATATCATATCGTATAATATCCATAGATATATTTCTTATTCGTTAAAATATAAGTATTCTCAAATAATAATGGACTAGCAAGGTTCAAAACTTTATTTTACTTTGTCACGCGTAGAAATTACTACGAATTGCTAATCCCTTTAAGTAGAATTATCAACGAGAAATGAGTAAGTTTTGAATGGCAAAAAATAAATAAATAAATAGATAAATAAATAAAAAAATGAACGTGAAAAAAAAGAAAAAAGAAAAACGTGAGAAAACCGACGATGAAAAGACGAGATTAAAACGTATGAACGAAAGATTTCCTACTTTTGGCGTGACCGTGAACAGGTTCTACAAGACGGTTTACACTTGTTCCCTGGGAAAATGATAGTGAGAAGAGGCTCCCCGAGACGTTCCCGTTTGCGCTTAGATCCAAAAGTTAAACTTTCTTTCGGTGAGGCATTTACGTCCCTTGCGTGCGCTGAAATTGCCGCATTCACTTGCTCTAAGGATGGATATTTTAGGTTCTCTGTCTAAAGTATAGAGATTAAAATGGTAGTGTGTATGGCTAGAGTGTAATACGCTGGAAGAAATACATTCACTTGGAATAAGAACAGAAGATGCATACGACGTTTGTACTAGCAAAATCACACTTTGAAATACTGCATATTGTTTTAGAAATAGCTTCACCAACTACTGAGATGATTATCAGCTCTCACAGGGCCGGACCGAAGGATTTGTTTGAGCTTATATTGATCTATTTATTGATTTTATATTTTGTCATTGGAATTTCAATTTTTCAAAAAACTTTATAGCTGGATTAATTGTAATCGTTGAAGCTTCTGACAAAATTTCACTGATGGACTGATTTCCAAAACTTGATAGTGTCGCCTCTGGTTATATTTTGAGAATATTTTTGACATTATTGCAGTAAATGTTGAATAATTATTTTCACTACTTTGCATTCAGAGCCTTCAGGAGCAGGAGTATGTGGATAATTCATTGCAATGGTATGTATATGTTTGAGTACACTAATAAAATTACAGTTACACGTTTTCACACACGTATGCACCCAATGGAGCATAACTAGTTAAGTCTAACATACGCAGTGAAAACTGTCAACGTGAGGTAATTGGAGCAACGTATGCATGATCGTGCGAACTGAATCCACTTTCATTTTCACTGAAACTTAAAAAAAATAAATTGTTACATTAGGCGAACAGGAAGCGAATACTACCAATACACTGAGGAAATACATGAATTACTCAATAATTATAAATTCTGCCAAGTATATAATTTCGTGCCCGGAAAAGGATTATAGATTTCCCACTGCAGGAAAAATGATAAGATCCAAGTCAGTATGGAATACATTACACAACGCGAAAGTCGTTTAATATGATAAAAAATTGAAAAGAGTCACAATAAATGTACGTCAGGTTAATAACACTGAGGTGGGTTTATGTTTTAGGGTGTTTTCTTTTTTTTATTACTTTCCTCTCAGATGATCAAGGTCATCTATTAATGATCGTTGCTTTATTTAGATTTCATTCCCTTATCTCCATGCGCGGTCATGCACACACACACACATTCGTACACGCATACACGCATAATTAAGTAACAATGAACTAGTTTACTAATACCGCTATGTAGTTGCATTTTTTTAGTTATTCAAGATTGACTATGGAATATATTTTTTTCCGGTTTAACCACGAAATTCACTAAAACAAGATGTGGTGGCCGAAAATTGCTTTATAAAACAGTTAAAGAAACTACTTACTGGAGATGTGAGCAACGAAAAGTGTGTATTGCTAGAATTAGAACTATTAGTGATACCGAACACGGAAAAGCTTCACATCATTAACATCCTCCTAATGGTGCTCATAATAGCCTTTTAAAAGCTTTGGATAAAATGAAGACTAGAGCAAAACAAACAGACGAGGTAAAAAGCCGCGTAATTAATAATGTCATGGAAGAATTGCCGCTCAGCATTGTTGGTTCTCTGCCTAAAAGAGAAACACTTGGGAGAATGGTAGAGCGTGCAAGAAAGATTGACGAAATTGAAGGCTTGGACATGACAACCCGTAGAGAGAATTTTCGTCTTTATGAAACCACCGCTGTTACAATTTTATAGACAGAGAATAACTTGGAACTACTATCTAAAAAACCAAGCATGGTTTGCCGATGGCACATTTGACTCTGCTTCTTTAGGCAAACAGCGTTATACCACACATGCCATTGTTTCGAAAAGTAAAAGCTTGTCACTAGTGTATTGCATTGCAAGTAACAAAGAAGAAAAAACATGACGAAATTTTTGCATTTTTAAAAAGCATAGGTGTTAAAGATCCTGATTCAATAACTGTTGATTTGGAAAGAGCGACAATAAATAGCATCAAAAAGAACTTTCCTAATACATCTATATCAGGTTGTTTCTTTCATTTCGGCCAATGTTTATGGCGAAATATCCAGTCTTGTGGACTACAGCAGTGGTATATTGAACCCAATAACGCCGTTTTCTTCAAGCAGTTACAAGCATTTGCTTTCGTCCCACCCGCAGATGTACATGAACTACTTGACGAGTTGGTGAAATCATTAGACGCCGAAACTAACGAATTATTAAGTGATTTTTTGGTTTACTTTGAAAGTACGTGGTTAGGAATAATCCAGCGAGGTCGAAGGAGGAAACCATTGTTTGATGTTGATATGTGGTCTGTTCATACTCGAGTTAATGATAATTTGCCGAGAACGAACAATTCTCTGGAAGGCTGGCAGCAGGCTTTTCAAAAGACTTGATGTAACTCATCCAACACTGACAAAATGACAAAAGGTTATCAGAAATGAGCAGGCTTCATGTAATGG
This sequence comes from Macrobrachium nipponense, assembly GCF_015104395.2. Taxonomy (NCBI): domain Eukaryota; kingdom Metazoa; phylum Arthropoda; class Malacostraca; order Decapoda; family Palaemonidae; genus Macrobrachium; species Macrobrachium nipponense. Next base: position 71,854,130 of record NC_061090.1, on the reverse strand, counting down.
AATTCTAATTGAGCAGGCTTCTGTAGGGATTGAAGTATCACGACCTAACAAGAAATATGATACCATTAACGATAGCATATTTTGTTCTTATGATTAAGAAGAAGGATTGGCGTTTCTACGATCTTTGGCTCACAATTTTTTTATTTCTTTTTATCTCTTGTAAATTAAAATGTAATTTTTAAAATTTTTTAAATAAGCATATATTGTAAAAATAAAATAATGAGCAAGCATTTTAGTTTTCTTTTATTTTACGTCCATTTGTCTTTTATAGGTGTTCTGAAATTTAAAAGAAAAATTTCTTGGTAATTTTCTGGCATTATTCTTAATGCATTAAATATTTTAACAATTTCATTAAACATTATTTTGTTAAAATTAATCGATTAATGTATGTTAGGCAATTTGTCCGTTCGGCATTGTGTCTGTTCGGCATTCCGTCCTTTCGGCTTCCTGGCTTCTGCTTCTCGTCCTTTGGCAGAAGTGCATTCGGCATCCCGTCCGTGTACCAAAAAAACTCTTTAAGAACAACAGTTCTATATGAAATAATTCTGTTGTACTGGTGAGTCTAAAAGCTCGAAAAAAAACAGTGTTAAAAGTATTAAATTTAAAAGTCTTATAAAAAGCACTGAGAAAATTCCTATAGACCGTGATACAAAAATCAGTACTTTGTCGAGAAATTAGTACATCTAAAAAAGGTAAGTGGCTGTTTTGCTCTAATTCAGTAGTGAACTTTATCTTATTATGTTTTGCATTTATGTAGTTCAGAAACAGGTTGGCTTGCTGTTCACTCTCGAATACCCAAAAGGTGTCATCCACGTAATGTCGGTATAATTTGGGTTTCAAGTCAATGGGGGCATTGTTCTAACCATTCTCTTTCGTAACGGCAGAGAAATATGTTGGCCAGTGTTGCTGATAAAGGAAACCCCATGGCTAATCCGTCTATTTGTTCATAATATTGACCATCGAATAAAAAGTAAGCGTCGTTTATAGCCAATTCAATTAACCTTCTAAATCCTCTCCTTGTGAAGGTACCAACGCATTCATCTTTATTATTGATATTGGACGTTAAAATATCGATGGTCTCACTCATCGGAACGTTGGCATAAAGAGAGGTCCAAACTGACAATCAAATTGTTTCCCTGCAATTTCATACCTTTCAGTTCGTTAAAAATTATGTATTTGGCTAGTTTATAATTGTGGGTTTTATATGCAGAGAGGGCAGGTCTTAGGGGTAAACCAGGTTTGTGTACTTTTGGCAAACCGTGAATTACTCCTGGGTTTGATTCTGTAGTGTATAAGTCTTTGTATTGCGATTCGCATATTTTTTTTTCATTTTTGAGTTTCCTTAAAGTTTGCCTTAAGTTTGTCTTCTAATAACATTTTATTCTTGAGTGGATCTACATGATTTGATTTTCTAAAGCTTGCAGGGTCCTTAAGAATTTCTTTCCTTTTTGAAACATAACCACTTTTGTCTAATATAACAGTTCCTCGGCCCTTGTCTGGTTTGATCACAATAATGGATTTATCTCTCTTGAATTTCTATAGTAAATTTATGTCATTGAATACATTTGGAAGTTCATTTTCGTTTACATTGTGAAATCTTATGGTATTGCTAAATAAAGCTCTTAGGTCAACCAAATAAATCATCATAAGTCAATTTTTCATCAATAGATATGCTTGATAATCAGTTATAAACAGATTCAAAACAGAGCTGCATATTAAACTTGGAAAAGGAAGGAATCAAACAATGGTTCAGACCAAAACTTAGCAGCATTTATGTATGTATACATGTATATATGTGTGTAATATATATATCATATATATATATATATATATATATATATATATATATATATATATATGAATGTATGAATGTAAGTATGGATTTATGTATTACATGTGTGTAATCTATATATATATATATATATATATATATATATATATATATATATATATATATATATATATATATATCATGTGTGTGTGTGTGTGTGTGTGTGTGTATGTGTGAGTGTGTGTCCGAACGTTTGTTATGCAAATGTAGCGAAATCTTCCTAAGAAACCAAACGAAACAATTGGGATATTGAGTTCAATTAATGTAACACAGCAAAACATGATTATTAGCATCTAAGACCACTAACACTATACGCGGTAGGATAATAAAATAAAAATCTAATGACGTTTGTAACTGAAACTAATGATATCTGCTGTTAAACTTGCATTTTGCAATGGAAGTTCCGATTTGCTATTTTTTTTTATTTTTCCTGTGCGCTGCCTCGTAGCGTGTAGCGTAGTTAGTCACCAGACAGGAAGTTATAAAAACATCAAATATTTCTCATATGCTGTAGTTCGATTCTCAATCTAAACAAAATAAACAATTCATATTCTCGATTACTTAACAGATTTGCTACGAACATATGTTCTTGAGCTGAGGAATGTGTCTGTGGCAATGCTTTGTTCATTGGCAACATATGCGGCAGGTACTGACGTGCGGAAATTGTATGTTGACGGAATGATTCCGTCCAGTTTCTGTAACGTTATTGGTGGAGAGTTCTGAAGGCTATTGAGTACAACACTTACAAGCAGGAGGTTTCTTGCGCAGATTATCTACAAAATGAGCAGTCGCATCACTCAGGATTGAAGGATTAAAATGACACTTCAGTAGGAAGTGAATATTGCGTGATAATTAGAAAATTATTGTCGTTGTTAATATTTCGTCAAGTAGTTTCTTAAATGATAATGAAAGTTTTTTTTTACGAATATTAACAGACAGTTCCTCAGTTGAACATCAAAAGAAAGGATTTCAGATGGTTCCTCAGTTTAACAGCCGAGAGAAATGTCCTAGATTTTCCCACGTTTCAACAAAAAGGGGGGAAATCCCAAACAGTCCCGAAACCTATCAAACAGAGGATGGATCCCAGGCAGTCCCACAGTTTATCAGCCAAAGGAAAGATCCCATACAGTCGAGGGAAGGATTCCAGTTTCACAGGTTATCACCTAAAATAAACGGTCCTGAAAAGCTCTTCTAACTTATCAACGGAAGGAAGATCCCAAGATTGCAACAAGACATCAGGTACTTGATAGTGCGACAACGTGGCACTTTAATGGAATCCACTCTCTAATATTGATGTACTTAAGTGGAAGTATCCCTGTCCCTGAGGATGCTACATCTGGAACCTCAAAAGACTAAGGTACCATAAGTGGAACAGTCTTCCTGAGGATGTTTCGCATCTGGAACTTCTATTTCGCATCTGGAACTTCTATTTCGCATCTGGAACTTCTATTTCGCATCTGGAACTTCTATCCGCATCTGGAACTTCTATTTCGCATCTGGAACTTCTAAAGTTCAAACGAAGATGCGATGCATAACTACCCTAAAACAATGCTCCTTTATCTTAACCATTTACTTCACTTCCATTTTTATGTAGCCATTTTTTAATTTATTTTCTTTCATAACTGATCTCTTCTTTCTGAGTTTCCTATTGCCTTCTGTTACTACTTTCAGATGAATACCATATTCTTTGGAAGTTTGAATTTCAAGTCAGTGGCCCCTGTGAGCTTTTTGCCATGTGAGTAAGATTCATCCTCTGAATAATAATAATAATAATAATAATAATAATAATAATAATAATAAAAATAATAATAATAATAATAATAATAATAATAATAATTAATAATAATAATAATAATAAAATAATAATAATAATAATTATGTTTTATTAAAAGTAATTGCTGACTCAGCTGTATTAATTGTATATCGGTTCTTCTTTATTTTCCTAACTATGTTTTTTCATTGTTGCTTAGGCTGGTGAGCAACGCAACGAAGGTTGGCATGTTTCAAATAATTACCTATTTGAAACATGTCAACCTTCGGTGCGTTGCTCACCTGTTTAAGCAAAAATGAGAATACAATGATTAGGAAAATAGAAGAACCGATATAAAATTGTTGCAGCTGAGGCAGGCAATTACTTTTAATAAATCATGTTTAAAAGAGGG
>NC_061090.1:71833171-71849637 GCF_015104395.2 Macrobrachium nipponense | reverse complement strand
TTCCGTGTTGCAAAAACACGAAAATAAAATATTTTCATTGTGTTACCCAAAATATTTCTGCTCAGAAAACCGATTAGAGAATTCATCTCTAACATGAAATCAAATAACCAACTCATTGGAGCAACAAGGAACTGCGTAAGAATGGAATACCAAGGGAAGCTGTTGTCTCTCTAGAGGAAAATTGGAAATTATTGTTCCTATTTAGACAGTATGCAGAGCAGTTTCCATTTGCTAATATTTTTAGCAGCGATGGTCACCCCTGTTTGGGGGTTAGTGCATATAGTGCACCTCACTAAGTTAAGGGAAAGGAATGAGAGAGAGAGAGAGAGAGAGAGAGAGAGAGAAGAGAGAGAGAGAGAGAGAGAGGGTAGGTGTGTTTATCACTGAAATTATGATTTTTGTCATCAATGTCCTTTGTTACCCGTGCCAGAGAATTGAGGCGGCTGAGACTGCGGGGTCAATGGGTCGTCACTAATCTCGCATAATAGATTTCCTTTTGCCGCATCGTTCACCTGTGCAATTGTTCTGATGGATAGAAAGAAATAAACTCCATTTATTGTTGAATGAGCCCAGCCCTTGATTACAGTTGTTCAGCCGGAAAATTGCTTTTGTTGTTAGTAATTATATCGTTATTTAAGTTCGTGAGTGAATGGGAGAGTAACTTTTACCCTAGAGCTCAACTGCTGAGGAAGAATTACAGTAAAAGTATACTGATCACGATAGAAAATATATATAGTATTCTTGATTTTCGACATTCTGATAACCACACTGATAATAAGCAGTTAATATGGATGGTGCTTTTGCTAGTAAGAAATATTTCAGCGTTTACAGAGAGAACTCTCATTCAAGTGGCTTCTGGTTCGTAATAACCCATCAGATAGTCTCGGCGTTATGTTAAACACTATGACATCTGTATAGAAGGATATAAAGAGAAGAATTCATTGTGCAAAAATTAATTGCCATATACGAAAAAAATGCCCCGTTTACGACGAATTTTTCGGGAATATCTCATTCTATACCGTTCCATATTGGAGTATAATATAAAATTTAGACCAATGACCTATGATGAGGTCATTCAGCGCTGAAAGGGAAATTGAGAGTAAAAGATGTTTTAAGGTGTAAAAGGAAAAAAACCTCAAAGCAGCTGAATTGTGAAACAATTGTTAGTGATGACTGAGGTAAGTAAGATAGAAGAAGGAAGAACATGAATCGAGTTACAGCAAAAAGAATGAAAGGGGCTGCAGCTAGAAGCCTAAGGGACGCTGCAAAGAACCGTAAGTATAATGCCTACGGTGCACCACGTGAGGTGCACTGACGGGGCTATCCCCCTTGAGGGGCTCTGTGAATATGCAACGATCAATTGAACAACGCCACAAGTGTAGTGGGCAGCTGCAGCCTTCCATCGGTTTTTGGATTCCTCTCTGAGATGACGAGACTCCTCCATCGACGTCAAGTGGTGACAGATTTTCAGGGGGAAATTATGTTTGATAAATAGATTGGCTCCTTCTGCCAGTCAGGTGTTACATTGTTCCAGGGATATTCCTTTGCTTTTCGGTCTATATTGATTGAGTTTTAGAGGTATTTTATACAAGTGTAGAGGGTACTGTAAATAAATAAATATTTGTCTGTAAAGGAAGTATTTAAAGTATAAAATGAAAATGGTGATAGGATAAATAATAACTAACTTTAGAAACATAGGCTATTCTAAAGTAATTAATTTTCTTGGGGATATGAACCTGGTAATGAACAAACAAAATTACTTAAAAATAGCAAGTGAAAAAATAGCAAAACATTAAATAAATTTTTTATTTTAATTGTACCAGAAATAGCGCGAAAACAAAAACATTCAGAAGACAGCCTATATCTACCTAAAGCATTCATCAATGGGTAAATAACTTTGAAATTAAGAACACATATAACGATTAGGTAAGAGTTCTACTCTCGAGGGAAATAATTTCAACCACAGAACTCACACGTTTGATAATAAAAATAAAATCCTTATCTCAACCTCCTTCTCAGAGTAAATATCACTTAGGTTGCATAACTACAGTGTGACCGGAAGTCCTAAGTAAAAATCCTACAGTTACAGTTATGTATATGAGTACGGCTGTATTTATCAAAAGGCAAAAAGGATTAAAAAACTGGTGCTTTTGACTATTTGCACGACGGATCTGTTCAGCCAACTGAAGATCATTTTTGTAATTTTTTTATTTTGCTAAATACGGCCTTTCTGATATATATAACTGTTGATTTTTACTTATTAATTCTATAACGGTTTAGAATTATGATATTGGGCATAATACCAATATTCACTGTTACTTTTCCTCATTGGCAGATGTTATTGGCCAATGTGATGGATTATCATAACGATGACTGCCGTCTAAATGGACGAGGAACTCTTTCTCAGCTGGGATTCGTGAAAAATGGCACTAAAATCAGATTGATGGGCTCTTTCTCTCATCCGTATGGACGTGGTTTATGAGTTACATTATCATTTATGAGGGTTATCGATGCTCTGTATCTGAACTCTATTACAATTCAGTAGAGTGCGTTAGTTGTGATAGCTTTTGGAAGGCTTCTCTTAGGCACAATTTTAAAAATTTGGTCATGTGCAAAAGTCGACCTATTCTTTTCCACTCCAGTGATCATATCGTTTAGAAATATTTTTGACACTCTTAGGATAATTTTTTATATATTTTCCCCAGTCTTTTCTTCGTATCAACGAAAGTTCAATTTGGCTAGCAATTATGTTCTCGTTGTGAAATAGATTCATATTTTCTTTGCTATCATGAACCGACTGCAATAAAATTTCTTGTGGAATCTTTCCAGGTTTGCGAATCTAGACAATCACTCGTGTCCCTTCTACCAACAATTCTCCTTGAATTTCATTATTTTAAATTCTTAAATATGTGTTTAATATTCTTTTTTTTATTTACTTTTCTGTATTTCCTGTTGCCTTCTGCTACTTCTTTCACATGAACACCATTACATTCTTTGCAAACTTGAATATCCAGTCAATGGCCAAGTGGTGGGCTTGTGCAATATGAATTCGGTTCACCTTCAAAATAATAATAATAATAATAATAATAATAATAATAATAATAATAATAGAGAAAAAATCCGCAGTTATGTATGGATACATATATATTAAAAAAAACTGTGAATGTGTTTCACTATTTCAAGACCCATAATATAATAATAATAATATATATATATATATATATATATATATATATATATATATATATATATATATATATATTCATACACTACGCACACAAATAAATATACAAACGTACTCAACAATAGCATGATAATGTTGTGCCTTATCTATATTGCTCTCTCTTGAAAACGTATGACGCGACTGGGACACCAGAGGTATGAATATATGATAAGAAGCTGAAATGTTTCCCCGCTGAGTGATAAGATCAAGGGAGGGGAGTATTTCCTTCCAGGAATACCTTTACTACTCTTGGAATATTCCTGGAAGGCTGGAATCTGTACATTATCAATTTTGGGGAAAACTACAGGCTTCCTTTAACTTCTACGAAACTCCTGATTCGAGCTTTGCCATGAATGATTTTAAAGAGATGTTCTACCATATTATTTTCGCTAGTAATACGGTGTCACGGCGCCTACACGCCCTAGTGAGCTCTGCATATTCATATGCACTGCATTTCACTCCCATCTTCTCAGCTGGCAATTTTGTGAATGTTTAAATTTTCAGTCATCCTGATTCAGTAATAAAATGCAAATTTCCCTCGGTGAACACATGAAATGTATTCACTTTTGAGAGAAGCATAAAGCTAAGGAATTAACGTAACTTATCACTGAATAATCTTTGTCCGAATCGTAAAAGTACAGCTATTATAAAATATTTATTGCTCGAGCTAATTTCTTTGTAAAGAACAGCAAGCACTCATTTTTATACATCCCATCGATGATTGGAGTTAACGAAGAAGGGGTTTGTCAGACTGAAGGAAAATCATTAATCTGAAATCTCGTCGCTTCTGTCTTCCGCAATGCTTTCGCTTTTCAGCGGTTATCCCTCATATCTCGGGAGGAAGCGTCATTTTAGAGTCAAGATATATTCATAGTCTTTGATTATAACATCAGTTTTAGTTTTCTGTTAAAGAAAACTGTTGTGACAGGTTTGTCTGTCCGTCCGCCCTCAGATCTTAAAAACAGTTGAGGCTAGAGGGCTGCAAATTGGTAGGTTGATTATCCACCCTTCAATTATCTAACACCAGATAGCAAGCCTCAGTATTTTGTTGTTGTTGTCGTTCAACACAGTTTATTTGTCTCGGCATTTCCCAGACGAAATGAAGGGTCTGTCATTCAGCTCCATTTGTTTGTTACGGCCATCAAGAGGAAAGGCACAGTGCTAAACAGAAAGACAGTGTACAATCACACCGTACGATTTCGGAATGCATAGTGCTAAACAGAAAGACAGTGTACAATCACACCGTACAATTTCGAAATGCACAGTGCTAACCAGAGAGACAGTGTACAATCACACACCCTGCGATTTCGAAAAACGCAGTGTTAACAAACAGACAGGGTGCGATCGCAGAAATCGTTAATAAATTACTGCTGTTATAGACAGTTTCGCGACCGAATTCGATAACGAGCGAGCGAGAGAGAATTCGAATCTGCGGAAGTATCAACAAAATATTAGAAAAATCCGTTTAAGACAGAGACTAGTGTGGGAGAATTCAAAATCGACGATTGCAGCACCAAATTCAAACGACGGTGGTGGCACCCGAACACCGTTCGTGACCCTTCGTGACCCCCGAAGTAACCGACTCGTGTAGCAGACCAAGTAGAGGAGTAACGAACGTGTTCTGAACGGAGAGATGGCGAGCAGTCCAACCTCACAGGAAGGACGAAGTGGCAGTAGCGGAGATGGCATGGAGGTAAGTGCCCGGGATGGTACCCCTGGTTAAACCCAAAGCAGTGCGGGACTGCTGTTATGTAGTGCCCGGGAACAAGGGACGCCTTGTTGTCTTGTTGTGAGGGAAGGGATACCAATCCTCAACCTCTGAGAAGTAGAAGACAACCTGTACACCCACGAGTCAAGAATGCTGGGACAGACAGAGGTCGACCAGAGCCTCTCCCCTGTGACTCCGTGGGAAGGGGGAAGTCCACTCCTACTTCTGATCGTGACCTATTGAAGAGTAGAGGGATGGTATTAAAAAGGTGAATAGTGCAGAAGTTCCCTTACCAACCTCGACCCGTGAAGGAAGTCACGATACCTGCCTAAGGTATGGATAGGATGAATCGATGTTAGAATAAGGAATAGCTGATAGACGTCAGATGACAGCCAGCAACCCAGTGAGAGAATCCAGGCTCGATGTGAAGAAGATACAAGCAAACTAATAGCATCAGTAGCGATCGCCGACACCGCTACTGGCACTAAATAGTTTCAAGTTGCTGACCGTGAGCAAATTGCATAGAAAACGGGAACATCTCAACCGTATGGCAGAGAGGGAGAGTACTACAGGATAGTGTCTTGGGATACTATGGGGATGTGATGAGAGGATACCCTTCACACCCCCGGAGGTGGGAGACCCTGCCCCGCCTAGAAGCCGTCGTGATTGATAAAGTTGTCACTGATAGTAATATTAATATTAGTTCGACTGCACAATGAACGAGTTGTGTAGCCTTTAGTAGCGTAATCAATAGCATGTTGTGTTAGGGAAATGCAGATAGGGAAATTCTAGAAAGTAACATTAGAAAAAAGTGTATAAAAAAAATAAGAGAAAAAAAAAAGGATGGTTCTCTTAGGCCGTGTTCTGATTATAGTTAAAGTATCACGAGCGACAATACATTCCATTTGTCCCCATCGAAGAATTGCAGTTAAGATTTAAAGGCAGAATTATTAACGTAATTCATTAGAGTTCTGTCTTTTGAGTAAAAGTAACGAGACTGATATGTTTGTTGAAAGAGTAGTCTGATTTTCATTGGGAAAGAGAAGTAATTTTTAAATTTTATGATGAAAGTGAGAACAAATTGTATTTTTATCCCTGATATAGATATGCCCTTAAGAATGTTAGTTTCTCAACAATATCGTAGGATCGCACAACTGTTAGAGTTTTGCAGTTGTGGGATTTTGATCATATAAAAAAAAAAGCAATGAGAGTAGCAGATCTTCCCAAGAGTATACTGTAAAGCACGAGCCAAAGAGAGAGGAACTGCGACGCATACAGTTAAATGTTTCAGTTACACCTGTGGGTGAGTCGCACAGAAAACAGAGGCGAGTGAGTCAGCTGTTGTGTGAACGTTGAGTAAGTGCCCTGGGAGTGTGCATGTGATGAGTGTGTGTGGGTTTGCTAGCGTGTAAGGGAGTTGACTGACAAGTCACAGTTTTCTGAAATGCACGAGATAAATTCTTCATAGAAAAAGAGAGAAAAAAATTAGTAACTTGTTGTGCCACCGTTCCTCCCTCTTCGATAAAGCAAACCATCCACGTAATTTGTAAGTGTGTGTAGGGGCCTTGCGTAGCATACCAGCGCGAGTCATGAATAAATGTGTCCGTCACAACGTGAACAGAGAATATCATAAAAACATGCTTATGCACTTTTATTTCATGTCAGTTATTGCTGAGAAATTTGTGTCTAATTTTCTAAACATTTTGTTACAGTTCCAAGCATATATTAATGAGTGAGTCTATGTATTCATAGTTGTATTGTTTTTTTATTGCATTATTATTTTTTATTGCATTTCAAGTCGTGTTAAACATCTTACTGCAATGTATCTAATTTTTTGTTCTATCTCTATTGATACCAAATTATGCTGTGTCCAAAAATTTTATATCATTGTCAATGCTGTTTATACTTTGTCAGAAATTTATGATCTTCCATCGATGATGTGGGAATATGAGATTATTTTGAAAGAAAAGAAAAGTTATTTATTTTGTGTGTGTGTAATCTTTGAATTTTGATTTTTTTTTTTCTGTTTTTATTGTGTTGCAGAAGGAACTCATTTAAGTTTTCGTATACTTTTACCAAATCTCTTATGAGTAATGTTTCATTTTTGACTCATGTTATGTGAATTTTTGTTTATGAATTTAACTTTTTAGAGCTAGAGCTGTGACTATCCATTTTCTTATTAAAAGGATAGGCTTCAGTTTGTAGGGGTGCCGATCGTAAAAATATTTGCCAAAAATACACTAATCAAGACAGGCTAATGAAATTATCAGGCATTATTAGCACTATAATAACGCATATTCCCTGTGAGTTTTATCATCCTACAGGAACAGGGAAAATAAATGATTTTATGAAAAAAATGTGGTGTCCATTGTACAAGAGTTTAGTTGGCGGTCGGTGAGAAACTACAGTCTTGAAATAGAAAATTTCGTCTGACAGAATGTTGGTATATCACCTGGAACATGCATCATAAATTATTATCAAATAGAACAGTAAATAAGCACGTATAACAAAGAAAATAAAAAAAGAGCAACAACTGAAGCGTAAGCCCAGCCGAAAAATATGGAAATCGCAAATATTATAGTATATCTCTCAAAAATTGGTCGATGTCGTTTTCTACGTTTCCTAAGATTAGTTTCATCTCAGAAAACAACTTTAGGGGTATCTAAACTAATTTTTCAAGTTTCTTGTCCTCAGAAAAAATCGCTTTTTTGCTGTTTCTCTGGTTTGGTTTTTTTTGGGAAGGGGGGTTGGGGGGTATTTCTTTGATTGTCCTAAATAATATAATTTTTAGATGTTTTAGGCTATCAAGTGAGATAATAACTACAAACTCTCAGAGGGTTTTGTCCCTAAATCGAGGTTTGAATTTTTTCTGAATATTTCTTCCTAGCTATTATCTCATTTCTCAGCGGGGCTTTCGCTGAAGTTGTTGCTCTTTTTTTTGTTATTACGTGCTTATTTACTGTTCTATTTTGATAATAATTTATGTGCATGTTCCAGGTGGATATACCAACATTCTGTCAGACCGAATTTCTATTCAAGACTGTAGTTTCTCACTGACCGCCAACTAAACTCTTGTACAATGGACACTAATTTTCACATTTTTTTTGTTTTTTTCATTAAAATCATTTATTTTCCCTGTAGAATGATAAAACCCACAGAGGAATATGAAACGTTATTATTAGTGCTAATAATGCCTGAAAATTTCATTAGCCTGTCTTGATTAGTGTATTTTTGGCAAATATTTTTACGATCGGCACCCCTACAGACTGGTGCAAACTGGAGGCTACCCAATATTATTGGCTGTGAACCTAAATTTGTTTTTCTGTATGACACATTGTGAGGCGTGAGATTCATTTGTTGTAACTTGTGTTTGTAACACGCCAAATGGCCCTACCCTAATAGTTCTAAATTTTGCACAAACTGGACGGTACGGCACTCAAAGGCGGTGTGGCACTCAAAGAAGAACAACAATGCGCAAATCATAAGATCAGTGTATGTCTTGCGGGACGCAAGAACTGGGGAGGGAGTGATGAGCTGATTCGATACAGTTTTGAATATGCCTTTTCCGTGATAGTCTGAAGTCCCGTGAAACCGTTATAAGTGATACTGTGTGTATGTGTGACAAAGCAAGTCAACCGCTAAAGACGTTACAAGTTGGCGTGGCTTAGGCAGTTCAAAAGAGTGCCACGTATCTCTATATCCCTTCTTGATTGGTCCTTGTGTCTTAGGAGCCAGAATAACCAATCAGCTTCTTGCATAACGATGTCATCTGAAAAGGGGGCATTTGAAACAGGCCGCACCAAGCGGTCAGATCAGTTCGTTAGCGGGTCCCATAAAGGCTGGGTCGAGACGAGTGCCCAGTGCTGCCGCAGTCCCATTCCCGTCGGCCGCCACACAAAGACCATGAGTGTCAATAACAGTCTAACCTGCCGTCCGTTTGTGCACTAGCATAGTTAACGCAATGTTTACAGTTAATGGCCACCTGTGTAGCTAAGAAGAATACACCTGTGTTAAACGTTCCCTCGATTATTATTTTGCATGACCTCCATTGCATGCACGTGAACTTATCTCTCTCCTGTTTTTTCCTTCATATCCCGAACCCACAAATGACCGAGATCAGGTCATATATATATATATATATATATATATATATATATATATATATATATATATATATATATATATATATATAAAATAATTTACTGCTTCTCTCTCTCTCTCTCTCTCTCTCTCTCTCTCTCTCTCTCTCTCTCTCTCTAAATGCATGACTTCGTGGCTCGGCTGCACTAAAAGCGCGCCTCCAAATTTCATAAGCAAAGTCAAGCAGTAAGATCTTTTGATTCCGCAAAAGAAAACTGTCCCACCCCCCACAACCAACACCGCCCCTCCTCCCGTCCCCCACCACCAGTGTTTTCCTTCCTGTCCCCGGAGAGGAAGGGGAAAATGAAATTCGGGAAAGAAAAGTTCGGCCGACTGAATCTTTCTCTAGAATATTTTGTTATCCTGTTTTTCAGCTTTTGAACTCTCATCAAGAGTTATTATTACTAAGCTCCATTGTCACATTTATGCAGATTTCTTCATTTTGTCGTTCTGTTTCTTTATTTATTTTACTTTATGAGTGCGAATTATAGACATTCAGAGTTGAGGAAAGGTATGGTGAAGTTGCTTACGAAATAAACAACAAAATGGGGGAATGCGCTTTGCAGGATATTCCACAGAAAAATCTTTTCTGAAGCCTACACTGTTCAAAGAAGAAGAATACAACGCCACGAAAGAGGTTTAAAATTCAGTGTAAAGCCGATTTCAGAATTGACATCATATGTAACGCATAGTCTCGGTTGCTGTATTTGTCCAACAGCAGAACTCTAAGTTGGAGGAACTGAAGGCTCTTCTCTTTGGAATATTTTTGTGAATATTAAAGTTTAGCTCTTTATGTCGAAGGCCAAGCGCTGGGACCCATGAGGTCATTCAGCGCTGAAAGGGAAACTGAGAGTAATAAGGAGGAAAACCTGAAGCAGTTGTGGTATGAAACAAATGCAAGGAGAGGCCTGAGGAAAGTAAGACGGAAGAAAGATAATATGAACGGAGGTACAGTGAAAGGAATGAAAGGGGCTGCAGCTAGGGGCCAAGTGGACGCTGTAAAGAACCTTAAATAATGCCTGCAGTGCACCGTGTGAGGTGTACTGACGGCACTAACCTCACACGGGATTCTGTACGTGGTTCCATTTTGTACAGTTTATCAAAATATCTTCAATCAGTGGTTTGAACAATTTCAGATTCTGCTATGAAGAGCCACGTCAACCTAAAACACAAGTTACCTTAGAAGATTGTGTACCTTTGCAGTCAACATGTGATTCAACATTTATGTATAATTTAATTATATGATTTTGAATACATTCGCGAGTTTTAACCTAAATGGTGAATAAATAAAAACTAACAAAGCCCAATGGGATTTGAATTATTCACACCTTACATTGAGTTGAAATCATAATTATGCGATTTAATTATAAACCATTAGTAATTAATTGAAATCTACATCCAAAATATAACATATTTTGTTTGGATGTCGTAAATCATTATTTGTCGAGCAATTTCTGGGGCGAAACCCGGCCATATCTTCCGGACCCAGGGCATAACCACAAATTAGACAGAGGAGCGTAATGATACACTGCGTCTCTTTCTTCCTTTTATATTTACCGCCATTTGATATAATTATCGTTCATATTCCTTTAATTAACGCTCAGCATCAACCCTCTTTCCTCCTCATTGTTGCTGATTTGTTGAACTAATTCCAGGTTGGGAAGAGACTATTTATGAAACCGAATGAAACTTACTTATGAAGATTGCTGGCTCATTGTTAAAGCCCGACAGAAACACACAGACATTTACACAGAAATCTATCCGCATGCATTTAAATAAAACATAATCTCATTTAGATTCTATAATAGGAAAATACACTGTTACTTCAAATGAGAGAGAAATTCCGCCTAGACAGCTTGCAGCTGATCCCATTAATAGCTAGCAAAATAAGCTTGATTTGCAAAATTAAATATATAAATCGTTGATCATAACAAACTGCGAGAGCGGAGATACCTGAAGTCTCGTTCGTTTTAATTGCAGGATTTTATTTTTACGCTCTATCTTAATCTGTATAATTCCTCTTATTACTTTTTTAAAACTGAAATTCATATTTTTTATGATTCAGAAATTCCCCTAAGCACTAAGGGGCATGAGTCGTATTTCATCTTCCTTGTTTTAACGTCACAGCAAAATTCATAGAGAATGCTCTCAAGAACAAATGACTACTACAGCTGACTGGAAATGGAATAAAGAATTTAGGTCAAAGGCCAAGCGCTGGGACCTATGAGGCCATTCAGAGCTGAAACGGAAACTGACAATAAGAAGGTTTGAAATGTGTGACACTAGGAAAACCTCAAAGCAATTGCACTATGAAACAATTGTTAGGAGATGGCTAAGGAAAGTAAGATGGAAGAAAGAGAATATGAAAGGAGGTACAGTAAAACGATTGATAGGGGCTGCAGCTTGGTGGCCGAAGAGACGCTACAAAGATCCTTAAGTAATGCCTACAGTACATCGCTTGTGAGGTGCAATGATGGCACTACCCCCTTACGGGAGAAAATTGCTAAAATCAGTGTCAGCTTCATTCTTCAACCAAGGAAAGACACATCAGTTTGCTAAGATGAAGAATTCGAATCCAAAAGTCTGGAGAACTTCTTCCTGCCTTGACAGAGCTCCTCCTCTTTACCGGTCCTGATGACAGAGAAATAAGGCGCACATCGGAAGAACTGTCGATTGGAAATCCCGCCATAAATTTGAGGGAGGATATTACCTCCTGATATTGAACTTTGCCGAGCTGAGGGAAGGCCGGACCATCAACTGGAAATTTTCGTTTATCAAGTCGCTCTTTTTGCGAGGAAAATTGTGAAAGAAACAAGAGTTATTATTATTATTATTATTATTATTATTATTATTATTATTATTATCATTATTATTATTATTATTATTATTATTGCTGTTTGTTGTTGTTGTTGTTGTTGTTGTAAGTGATCTCTTCTGTCTCTAGTTCCCATTATATTCTATATATATACAGATATTTGATTTTAAAATTAATAAAAGGTAAAGACCTGACGTATATACGAACGAAGTCATATATATATATAATATAATATATATATAATATATATTATATATATATATATATATTATATATTATATATATAGTATATTTCCACACCTTTCCCTTCCTGCCGCCCTCGTGTCAGGGGGGGAAAAAGGGAGGCCGGTTGAGAGGGGAGAAAAAGGAGAAAAGGCGGTAGCAGTTACAACTCGTCTTTACTTTAGTTGGGTGACAGAGAGCGTGATGAAAATCAATTTCAACTTTGTACTCAGTCAACTTCTTCTCATTCATGTACTGCAAATGTCGACTTCTATTTGTCACTCAAACGCTTGCATTGAAGAAACACGTTAAAATAAAATACACAATTGTATGCGAGCCCTATATATACTCAATACTTGAGTTTTATTCAATTCTTACCGTGTGACAAATGCACTCGCCAAGTTAGAGTATAAATTATCGCCTATGAATATATATATATATATATATATATATATATATATATATATATATATATATATATATAAATATACACATTATATATAATATATAAATTACAAGTATTTTCCTCTTTTTTTGGCTCATGTCCGGAATTCTATGAACAAAAATCCCAAGATTTCCCTTCGCTCGAGTGTCAGTATTGACGAATAGAAGTCACGAAGCTTATTGTAAATATGGCTGATAAAGAGAACAAGTCGTCTGTCCAATATGCTTGTTTCTGTGTGTGTGTGTGTGTGTAATATCAGAGAGAGAGAGAGAGAGAGAGAGAGAGAGAGAGAGAGAGAGAGAGAGAGAGAGAGAGTTTCCCAACAAACGTAAAAATTCAGTCTATATTTAATGGGGAAAGAATGGGTTGAAAATAAAACTTAAGCATTATACCGTTTTCTTGATTCATGAGTATTTATGATAGTTCATTATGCTATGAACCCTATTCACATGGAACAAGCCCACCACAGAGGCCACTGACTTGAAATTCAAGCTTCCAAAGAATATGGTGCTCATTAGGAAGAAGTAACAGAAGGCAGTGGGAAATACAAACAGCAGAAGAGCTTCGTAATTAAAAACTAAAAAAAGAAAAATGTAAAATAAAATCATACAATTAATAGATAGACAAAAATGTAAGTAAATAAGTAACTGAGAAGACATGTATTGACTGTAGACAAAATAAACCGTTAATTAGCCTACATGATCCCTAATTGGGAATTTTGTAGAGGCAGTATCGCCCCTTCGGCGCAGCCTTATTACCATTTTCTGAAGAAGAAGAAGTAAGTTTTTAATCATTCAAACAGCGATAATGAGTGATCTTGGAACTGATCTTTGTACAAAGTCTACCGATAGTCTCAGTTACCTAATTAGGTTAGGATGTGATAATAATCATTTGGATGTGTTTCTTCTCCGTTATCCTTGGGGAGGTAGGGAAGGATATCGCGAGTTTTCCTAGACCAACACAATCAGGAGTTATGTCATTATCTCAAAATCTATTTAATAATCAAAGAAGTTATATCATTACCTCAAAATTTATTTAGACAATCAGGAAAGTTTTATCATAACTTCAAAATCTATTTAGACATAATCAGAAGACTTAAACCATTAGGAACCTCAAAATCACCTTTACATTTCACCGAAACTAGAGGATGTTTCAAAATAATAACTTTATTTTTTATTAGTGAAAGAATAAATAAACTATGCATTTTCCTGATTTGGGTAACCAGCCTACTACCTGATCAGAAACTAGAAAAGTTATATAGTTTTCGGAACGGTTCGGTGGAGGATTTAATTTTTGAAACAAAACAATTGGTTTTGTCTATCGGGAGAAAATAGTATATTTTTCACAGTAGGACCATGAACAACACAGCAGTGTTTGTCTTATATGCTAAACTGAATAAGAAAATAAGAAAATAAAATTCAGCCAATCACTGAATCTTGGGCAGAAAAACGCTGCCTTATTCTCACTTCAGGAAAAAACCTTTCGACAGGAAAAGAAAGTTACTCCTCAGACCTCCAATATTTGAGTAAATCACTTGACTTTTTTATGTTGAATAACTTCCATGATCAGGATTGCAAAATATAAATCTACATTATATAAAACTTGAATATAAAAGATGAAATCCGTTTACGAAACGAGAGGAGCAAATGTGGTACCATCAACTTATATGTGCGGTGGAAAAAATAGCCTAGGAAATATTTTAAACAAAACACGGGAAATGGCGGTATTGTTATTTATTATTATTTTTATTCAGAAGATGAAGAACCCTATTCACATGGAAAAAACCCTCCAAAGGAACCATTGACTTGAAATTCAAGCTTCCAAATATTACGGTGTTCATCAGAAAGAATTAACAGAAAGTAATGGGAAATGCAGAAAGAAGAGATCTGTTATCAGAGAAGAAACAAAATATAAATGAATTAATTTTAAGAGTAAATAGTTGTAAATATTAATAGTCGAATGCTCTGTCGAATCTTCAGACATAGAGCCAAGAGGATATGGTGTCCATTATCAAGAATTACGTAAAGGTAATGGAAAATACAAAAAAAGAAGAGATGAGTTATTAAGAAAAATTTATATGATAACAATTTAATAAATATATAGTTAAAAATACAAAAGAGTCAAACGTTTCGCCAAATCTTCAGCCCCAGAACAAAAGAAGGCCGTTGAGAGCCGCTGTCTAATACTCTGTTAGCACTGAGCTCTTATGAAAGTTTAAAATCCATACACAAAGCCTTTCTGTTCCACTGCCACGACTGGCTCAGGTGCGGGTCACGTTCCAACTTGCAAAAAAGTCATTACTCCGTTCTCCTCCGGCCATGGGATTTAATTTAGAGAGAGACAGAGACAGAGAGAGAGAGAGAGAGAGAGTCAGTCACCATCACCAGAGCCATAACTACAATTTAGATCAACTCAATATGTCGAAATAAATCGTGAGTTAGTTGATTCTTCTTATGAAATTATGGGGGTCGTTCAGCGGCTTTTTCTCTTGTGAGAATGAAGTTATTTAGTTGAGAGAGAGAGAGAGAGAGAGAGAGAGAGAGAGAGAGAGAGAGAGAGAGCGTCCCTCGTTCAACACCTTTTCCTTTTCGTAAAAAAGAAGTTAATCGAGAAGTTATTCCAAGAGATATGAGCAGTGCGAGTTAAAGCCCTGCATACAGTATTCCCCATAGTCAGTCAGGAAGTCCACTTCTTGTTATGGAAGTTCTCTTATGAAACTATTCACTGGCCTTCTGTTTTACTCCTCCTTTATCAGTCCTCGAGGAGGAGGAGGAGGAGGAGGAGGGGAGGAATCCTAAAGAGCGGTAGAAATGAACTAATTCAGATGATGTCTGCCCATTTCTATCCTTTGTGACTGTTTTTTCTTTCTTTTCGTCTTGACGAAAGCTATAACAATGGATCGCCCTTTATGAGGAACCTCTTTCATAATTTTTTTTTTTTTTTTTAATACAAAACCTCCTTTCAGATAACTCCCACTATCGTCTCATTTCCCCATTTCCCCAGTTTCATTCCCATAGATTGTTACAATACGAAAAACGAGAGTAAAAGTGAAGACGCAGTTTTCAAGGAGAAATGTTCGTGTCTTCTTATGTCTTTGGAAGAATGAATACCTCTTAATGCAAATGAAGCTCTTTTATGGGTCCTCCGATATTGCTGAGGGAGAAAACCGCTAGTTTTTCGCTTATTTAAATAGATGGACCTCATTTCTGGTTTTTACATACTAATGCAAAGAACTGAATTACATCCATTTCCATTGAGATCCGGTACAAGAAACGCCACGACTTAAATCTGTATTTACATTATACATTTTCCCTTTATTCAGTTGAGACTGAAACGCATTCTCGAGAAAATGACTTACCGAGATACCCCACGTTTCAAAATTGAAATAAAATCGAGTTGTTATTTGTATATTTGAAATAAATATTTCATGAACAGATATTGAATAAAAATATGATGTTTAGTGTTGACTGTTTACGGAAATTATTTTTCGAATTATGGTCATATTTTGAAATAATATCGAGATTTTATTTGTATCTTTGAAATAAATATTTCATAAACCAGTATTCAGTAGACATATTATGTTTGGTGTTCACTGTTTACGGAAATTATTTTTCGAATTATGGTCATATTCGAATAATGTATGGAAATATGACGATCAAATAATACGAAATACTACAGTACAGTTTTCCTGTGGTTGGTTTGTTCCAAATGAATAGGGTTCATCTTCTGAATAATAATAATAATAATAATAATAATAATAATAATAATAATAATAATAATAATAATAATAATAATAATATATTGAAAGGAGACCCTCTCTCTAACAGGTGTTATTGAACGATATTGCTGAATTAGCTGCATTCAACGAACTGAATGCAGCTGATGCAGCAATATCTTTCATAATAATAATAAT
>NC_061090.1:71812285-71830171 GCF_015104395.2 Macrobrachium nipponense | reverse complement strand
CTCTCTCTAAATGCATCGACTTCGTGGCTCGGCTGCACTAAAAGCGCGCCTCCAAATTTCATAAGCAAAGTCAAGCAGTAAGATCTTTTGATTCCGCAAAAGAAAACTGTCCCACCTCCCAACAACCAACACCGCCCCTCCTCCCGTCCCCCACCACCAGTGTTTTCCTTCCTGTCCCCCGAGAGGAAAGGGAAAATAAAATTCGGGAAAGAAAAGTTGCTATGCGACTGAATCCTTTCTCTAGAATATTTTTTGTTATCCTGGTTTCAGCTTTTTGAACTCTCATCAAGAGTTATTATTACTAATCTCTCCATTGTCACATTTATGCAGATTTCTTCATTTTGTCGTTCTGTTTTTTTATTTATTTTACTTTATGAGTGCGAATTATAGACATTCAGAGTTGAGCAAAAGGTATGGTGAGTGCTTACGAAAACATAAACAACAAAAGGTGGGAATGTGCTTTACAGGATATTCCACAGAAAAATCTTTTCTGAAGCCTACACTGTTCAAAGAAGAAGAATACAACGCCACGAAAGAGGTTTAAAATTCAGTGTAAAGCCGATTTCAGAATTGACATCATATGTAACGCATAGTCTCGGTTGCTGTATTTGTCCAACAGCAGAACTCTAAGTTGGAGGAACTGAAGGCAAATCTCTGTGGAATATTTTTGTGATGAATGGAATAGAATATGAAAGTTTAGCTCTTTAGGTCAAAGGCCAAGCGCTGGGACCCATGAGGTCATTCAGCGCTGAAAGGGAAACTGAGAGTCATAAGGAGGAAAACCTGAAGCAGTTGTGGTATGAAACAAATGCAAGGAGAGGCCTGAGGATAGTAAGACGGAAGAAAGAATATGAACGGAGGTACAGTGAAAGGAATGAAAGGGGCCAAGTGGACGCTGTAAAGAACCTTAAATAATGCCTGCAGTGCACCGTGTGAGGTGTACTGACGGCACTAACCTTACACGGGATTCTGTACGTGGTTCCATTTTGTACAGTTTATCAAAATATCTTCAATCAGTGGTTTGAACAATTTCAGATTCTGCTATGAAGAGCCACGTCAACCTAAAACACAAGTTACCTTAGAAGATTGTGTACCTTTGCAGTCAACATGTGATTCAACATTTATGTATAATTTAATTATATGATTTTGAATACATTCGCGAGTTTTAACCTAAATGGTGAATAAATAAAAACTAACAAAGCCCAATGGGATTTGAATGATTCACACCTTACATTGAGTTGAAATCATAATTATGCGATTTAATTATAAACCATTAGTAATGAATTGAAATCTACATCCAAAATATAGCATATTTTGTTTGGATGTCGTAAATCATTATTTGTCGAGCAATTTCTGGGGCGAAACCCGGCCATATCTTCCGGACCCAGGGCATAACCACAAATTAGACAGAGGAGCGTAATGATACACTGCGTCTCTTTCTTCCTTTTATATTTACCGCCATTTGATAGCCATCGTTCACGGAGAAAATCCCGATAATTATCGTTCATATTCCTTTAATTAACGCTCAGCATCAACCCTCTTTCCTCCTCATTGTTGCTGATTTGTTGAACTAATTCCAGGTTGGGAAGAGACTATTTATGAAACCGAATGAAACTTACTTATGAAGATTGCTGGCTCATTGTTAAAGCCCGACAGAAACACACAGACATTTACACAGAAATCTATCCGCATGCATTTAAATAAAACATAATCTCATTTAGATTCTATAATAGGAAAATACACTATTACTTCAAATGAGAGAGAAATTCCGCCTAGACAGCTTGCAGCTGATCCCATTAATAGCTAGCAAAATAAGCTTGATTTGCAAAATTAAATATATAAATCGTTGATCATAACAAACTGCGAGAGCGAGATACCTGAAGTTTCGTTCGTTTTAATTGCAGGATTTTATTTTTACGCTCTATCTTAATCTGTATAATTCCTCTTATTACTTTTTTAAAACTGAAATTCATATGTTTTATGATTCATAAATTCTCCTAAGCACTAAGGGGCATGAGTCGTATTTCATCTTCCTTGTTTTAACGTCACAGCAAAATTCATAGAGAATGCTCTCAAGAACAAATGACTACTACAGCTGACTGGAAATGGAATAAAGAATTTAGGTCAAAGGCCAAGCGCTGGGACCTATGAGGCCATTCAGAGCTGAAACGGAAACTGACAATAAGAAGGTTTGAAATGTGTAACAGGAGGAAAACCTCAAAGCAATTGCACTATGAAACAATTGTTAGGAGATGGCTAAGGAAAGTAAGATGGAAGAAAGAGAATATGAAAGGAGGTACAGTAAAACGAATGATAGGGGCTGCAGCTTGGTGGCCGAAGAGACGCTGCAAAGATCCTTACGTAATGCCTACAGTACACCGCTTGTGAGGTGCAATGATGGCACTACCCCCTTACGGGAGAAAATTGCTAAAATCAGTGTCAGCTTCATTCTTCAACCAAGGAAAGACACATCAGTTTGCTAAGATGAAGAATTCGAATCCAAAAGTCTGGAGAACTTCTTCCTGCCTTGACAGAGCTCCTCCTCTTTACCGGTCCTGATGTCAGGGAAATGTGGCGCACATCGGAAGTGCTGTCGATTGGAAATCCCGCCATAAATTTGAGGGAGGATATTACCTCCTGATATTGAACTCTGCCGAGCTGAGGGAAGGCCGGACCATCAACTGGAAATTTTCGTTTATCAAGTCGCTCTTTTTGCGAGGAAAATTGTGAAAGAAACAAGAGTTCATATTATTATTATTATTATTATTATTATTATTATTATTATTATTATTATTATTATTATTAGTATTGTTGTTGTTGTTGTTGTTGTTGTTGTAATGTGATCTCTTCTGTCTCTAGTTCCCATTATCTTCTGTACCTACTTTCTAATGAACACCATATTCCTTGGAACCTTCAATTTCAGTCAGTAGCTCCTGTGGTGGGGTGGGTTCTATATGCATAGGGCTCATCTTCTGGATAAGAAGTATAGTATAAAGATTATACACACAAAAACACAATATATATTATATATATCTATATATAATATATATATATATATATATATATATATATATACACGATATTGATTTTAAATCAAAAAAAGGTAAAGACCTGACCGTATGTACGAACGAAGTCATATATATATATAATATATATATATATATATATATATATATATATATATAATATATATATATATATATATATAGTATATTTCACACTTTCCCTTCCTGCCGCCCTCGTGTCAGGGGAAAAGGGAGCCGGTTGAGGGGGAGGGAGAAAAGGAGAAAAGGCGGTAGCAGTTCCAACTCGTCTTTACTTTAGTTGGGTGACAGAGAGCGTGATGAAAATCAATTTCAACTTTGTACTCAGTCAACTTCTTCTCATTCATGTACTGCAAATGTCAACTTCTATTTGTCACTTCAACGCTTGCATTGAAGTAACACGTTAAAATAAAATACACAATTGTATGCGAGCCCTATATATACTCAATACTTGAGATTATTCAATTTTACCGTGTAACAAATGCACTCGCCAAGTTAGAGTATAAAATTATCGCCTATGAATTTATATATATATATATATATATATATATATATATATATATATATAATACTATATATATATACATATAGTATATATATATATATATATATATATATATATATATCATTATATATATATAAATTACAAGTATTTTCCTCTTATTTTGGCTCATGTCCGGAATTCTATGAAAAAAATCCCAAGACTTCCCTTCGCTCGAGTGTCAGTATTGACGAATAAAAGTCACGAAGCTTATTGTAAATATGGCTGATAAAGAGAACAAGTCGTCTGTCCAATATGCTTGTTTCTGTGTGTGTGTGTGTAATATCAGAGAGAGAGAGAGAGAGAGAGAGAGAGAGAGGAGAGAGAGAGCGAGTTTCCAACAAACGTAAAAATTCAGTCTATATTTAATGGGGAAAGAATGGATTGAAAATAAAACTTAAGCATTATACCGTTTTCTTGATTCATGAGTATTTATGATAGTTCATTACATGGAACAAGCCCACCACAGAGGCCACTGACTTGAAATTCAAGCTTCCAAAGTATATGGTGCTCATTAGGAAGAAGTAACAGAAGGCAGTTGGAAATACAAACAGCAGAAGAGCTTCGTAATTAAAAACTAAAAAAAAAATGTAAAATAAAATAATTCAATTAATAGATAGACAAAAATGTAAGTAAATAAGTAACTGAGAAGACATGTATTGACTGTAGACAAAATAAACCGTTAATTAGCTTACATGATCCCTAATTGGGAATTTTGTAGAGGCAGTATCGCCCCTTCGGCGCAGCCTTATTACCATTTTCTGAAGAAGGAGAAGTAAGTTTTTAATCATTCAAACAGCGATAATGAGTGATCTTGGAACTGATCTTTGTACAAAGTCTACCGATAGTCTCAGTTACCTAATTAGGTTAGGATGTGATAATAATCATTTGGATGTGTTTCTTCTCCGTTATCCTTGGGGAGGTAGGGACACAATCAGGAGTTATGTCATTATCTCAAAATCTATTTAATAATCAAAGAAGTTATATCATTACCTCAAAATTTATTTAGACGATCAGGAAAGTTTTATCATAACTTCAAAATCTATTTAGACATAATCAGAAGACTTAAACCATTAGGAACCTCAAAATCACCTTTACATTTCACCGAAACTAGAGGATGTTTCAAAATAATAACTTTATTTTTTTATTAGTGAAAGAATAAATAAACTATGCATTTTCCTGATTTGGGTAACCAGCCTACTACCTGATCAGAAACTAGAAAAGTTATATACTTTTCGGAACGGTTCGGTGGAGGATTTAATTTTTGAAAAAAAACAATTGGTTTTGTCTATCGGGAGAAAATAGTATATTTTTCACAGTAGGACCATGAACAACACAGCAGTGTTTGTCTTATATGCTAAACTGAATAAGAAAATAAGAAAATAAAATTCAGCCAATCACTGAATCTTGGGCAGAAAAACGCTGCCTTACTCTCACTTCAGGAAAAAAACCTTTCGACAGGAAAAGAAAGTTACTCCTCAGACCTCCAATATTTGAGTAAATCACTTGACTTTTTTATGTTGAATAACTTCCATGATCAGGATTGTAAAATATAAATCTACATTATATAAAACTTGAATATAAAAGATGAAATCCGTTTACGAAACGAGAGGAGCAAATGTGGTACCTTCAACTTATATGTGCGGTGGAAAAAGTAGCCTAGGAAATATTTTAAACAAAACACGGGAAATGGCGGTATTGTTATTTATTATTATTTTTATTCAGAAGATGAAGAACCCTATTCACATGGAACAAACCCACCAAAGGAACCATTGACTTGAAATTCAAGCTTCCAAATATTACGGTGTTCATCAGAAAGAATTAACAGAAAGTAATGGGAAATGCAGAAAGAAGAGATCTTTTATCAGAGAAGAAACAAAATATAAATGAATTAATTTTAAGAGTAAATAGTTATAAATATAAATAGTCGAATGTTCTGTCGAATCTTCAGACATAGAGCCAAGAGGATATGGTGTCCATTATCAAGAATTACGTAAAGGTAATGGAAAATACAAAAAAGAAGAGATGGGTTATTAAGAAAACTTTATATGATAACAATTTAATAAATATATAGTTAAAAATACAAAAGAGTCAAACGTTTCGCCAAATCTTCAGCCCCAGAACAAAAGAAGGCCGTTGAGAGCCGCTGTCTAATACTCTGTTAGCACTGAGCTCTTATGAAAGTTTAAAATCCATACACAAAGCCTTTCTGTTCCACTGCCACGACTGGCTCAGGTGCGGGTCACGTTCCAACTTGCAAAAAAGTCATTACTCCGCTCTCTTCCGGCCATGGGATTTAATTTAGAGAGAGAGAGAGAGTGAGAGAGAGAGAGAGAGAGAGAGAGAGAGAGAGAGAGAGAGTCAGTCACCATCACCAGAGCCATAACTACAATTTAGATCAACTCAATATGTCGAAATAAATCGTGAGTTAGTTGATTCTTCTTATGAAATTAAGGGGGTCGTTCAGCGGCTTTTTCTCTTGTGAGAATGAAGTTATTTAGTTGAGAGAGAGAGAGAGAGAGAGCGTCCCTCGTTCAACACCTTTTCCTTTTCGTAAAAAAGAAGTTAATCGAGAAGTTATTCCAAGAGATATGAGCAGTGCGAGTTAAAGCCCTGCATACAGTATTCCCCATAGTCAGTCAGGAAGTCCACTTCTTGTTATGGAAGTTCTCTTATGAAACTATTCAGTGGCCTTCTGTTTTACTCCTCCTTTACCAGTCCTCGTGGAGGAGGAGGAGGAGGAGGAGGAGGAGGAGGAGGAGGAGGAGGAGGAGGAGGAGGAGGAGGAATCCTAAGAGCGTAGAATGAACTAATTCAGATGATGTCTGCCCATTTCTATCCTTTGTGACTGTTTTTTCTTTCTTTTCGTCTTGACGAAAGCTATAACAATGGATCGCCCTTTATGAGGAACCTCTTTCATAATTTTTTTTTTTATACAAAACCTCCTTTCAGATAACTCCCACTATCGTCTCATTTCCCCATTTCCCCAGTTTCATTCCCATAGATTGTTACAATACGAAAAACGAGAGTAAAAGTGAAGACGCAGTTTTCAAGGAGAAAGGTTCATGTCTTCTTATCTTTGAAAGAATGAATACCTCTTAATGCAAATGAAGCTCTTTTATGGGTCCTCCGATATTGCTGAGGGAGAAAACCGCTAGTTTTTCGCTTATTTAAATAGATGGACCTCATTTCTGGTTTTTACATACTAATGCAAAGAACTGAATTACATCCATTTCCATTGAGATCCGGTACAAGAAACGCCACGACTTAAATCTGTATTTACATTATACATTTTCCCTTTATTCAGTTGAGACTGAAACGCATTCTCGAGAAAATGCTTACCGAGATACCCACGTTTCAAAATTTGAAATAAAATCGAGTTGTTATTTGTATATTTGAAATAAATATTTCATGAACAGATATTGAATAAAAATATGATGTTTGGTGTTGACTGTTTACGGAAATTATTTTTCGAATTATGGTCATATTTTGAAATAATATCGAGATTTTATTTGTATCTTTGAAATAAATATTTCATAAACCAGTATTCAGTAGACATATTATGTTTGGTGTTGACTGTTTACGGAAATTATTTTTCGAATTATGGTCATATCCGAATAATGTATGGATATATGACGATCAAATAATACGAAATACTACAGTACAGTTTTCCTGTGGTTGGTTTGTTCCAAATGAATAGGGTTCATCTTCTGAATAATAATAATAATAATAATAATAATAATAATAATAATAATAAAAATAATAATAATAATAATAATAATAATAATAATAATAATAATAATAATAATAATGGATAGACTATAAGAAAGCCTTCGACATGATACCACACACCAATGGCTAATAGAATGCCTGAAAATATATGGGGCAGAGGAAAAAACACCATCAGCTTCCTCAAAAAATACAATGCACAACTGGAATACAATACTTACAAGCTCTGGAACAAGGACTAGCAGAGGTAATATCAGGAGAGGGATCTTCCAGGGCGACTCACTGTCCCCACTACTCTTCGTAGTAGCCATGATTCCCATGACAAAAGTACTACAGAAGATGGATGCCGGGTACCAACTCAAGAAAAGAGGTAACAGAATCAACCATCTGATGTTCATGGACGACATCAAGCTGTATGGTAAGAGCATCAAGGAAATAGATACCCTAATCCAGACTGTAAGGATTGTATCTGGGGACATCAGGATGGAGTTTGGAATAGAAAAATGCGCCTTAGTCAACATACAAAAAGGCAACAAAGTAACGAGAACTGAAGGGATAAAGCTACCAGATGAGAGCAACATCACACATAGATGAGACAGGATACAAATACCTGGGAATAATGGAAGGAGGGGATATAAAACACCAAGAGATGAAGGACACGATCAGGAGGAAAGAATATATGCAGGACTCAAGGCGATACTCAAGTCAAAACTCAACGCCGGAAATATGATAAAAGACATAAACACATGGACAGTGCCAGTAATCAGATACAGCGCAGGAATAGTGGAATGGACGAAGGCAGAACTCCGCAGCATAGATCAGAAAACCAGGAAACATATGACAATACACGCACTACACCCAAGAGCAAATACGGACAGACTATACATAACACGAAAGGAAGGAGGGGATGAGAGGAACTAACTAAGTATATGAGGACTGGCGTCAACAAATCGAACAAAACAGAGGCACTGGGGCAATATCTGAAAGCCAGGGAAGACGAAGTGGCTCTAAAGAGTGCATGGGAAGGGAAAAGGACTATAATAAAAGTAGACGAAGGACCCAGGAAATATACAGAGACAGGAGAAAGACAGACAGAACAGAGGACTGGCACAACAAACCAATGCACGGACAATACATGAGACAGACTAAAGAACTAGCCAGCGATGACAATTGGCAATGGCTACAGAGGGGAGAGCTAAAGAAGGAAACTGAAGGAATGATAACAGCGGCACAAGATCAGGCCCTAAGAACCAGATATGTTCAAAGAACGATAGAAGGAAATAACATCTCTCCCATATGTAGGAAGTGCAATACGAAAAATGAAACCATAAACCACATAGCAAGTGAATGCCCGGCACTTGCACAGAACCAGTACAAAAAGAGGCATGATTCAGTGGCAAAAGCCAAAATCCACTGGAGCCTGTGCAAGAAACATCAGCTACCTTGCAGTAATAAGTGGTACGAGCACCAACCTGAGGGAGTGATAGAAAACGATCAGGCAAAGATCCTCTGGGACTATGGTATCAGAACGGATAAGGTGATACGTGCAAACAGACCAGACGTGACGTTGATTGACAAAGTCAAGAAGAAAGTATCACTCATTGATGTCGCAATACCATGGGACACCAGAGTTGAAGAGAAAGAGAGGGAAAAAATGGATAAGTATCAAGATCTGAAAATAGAAATAAGAAGGATATGGGATATGCCAGTGGAAATCGTACCCATAATCATAGGAGCACTAGGCACGATCCCAAGATCCCTGAAAAGGAATCTAGAAAAACTAGAGGCTGAAGTAGCTCCAGGACTCATGCAAGAAGAGTGTGATCTAGAAACGGCACACATAGTAAGAAAAGTGATGGACTCCTAAGGAGGCAGGATGCAACCCGGAACCCCACACTATAAATACCACCCAGTCGAATTGGAGGACTGTGATAGAGCAAAAAAAAAAAAATAAAAAATAAAAAGTAAATAAATAATCATAATAATATATTGAAAGGAGACCCTATCTCTAACAGGTTGTTATTTTTGAACGAAATTTTTTTTGATTGCTGAATTAGCTGCATTCAACGAACTGAATGCAGCTGATGCAGCAATATCTTTCAATAATAATAATAATAATAATAATAATAATAATAATAATAATAATAATAGCAAAAAAGCTAAAGGAAATGATATACACAAAAGAAGAATTTGAAGTGAAGAAAAGGAGACGACTAGAATGTAAAGGCAGACGAAAAATGATGACTGGAGGGAGATACAGAAAAAGCAAAGAAAAAGGACATTAACAATGCACCTTGAGGAACTCCAGAGATGTACATGAAAGCTCGACAAAATTTCACAGAGAGCAGGATTGTGTTCATGCGATGGAAATTTTAATAACATTCTCATGCACGTGTCTGTCAGGGCATTATGCCACCGTCCCCCCTCCCCCCATACAAACAACGATAATTGCAACGATATGGGTATCGCAAATAACCCTGAGTGTGTAGGGGTTCACTGCCCTGCTAAAAGTGGGCGGGGCAGGCGATCGGACGATTTTAATTCCCAATTTACTTTCGATGTCTCCAGATTATGATGAGAAGGGGCGTTGATCTACTAACAGAGCCTTGCTATGATTTGAAAGTGAAGTTTTAGAGTTTTCTTGTGAAATGGCATCTTGTTTATTGCGATCGTCAAAACGATGAGAACCAACTGGACTGCTCTTCATGTAACAGGAAAGTACATTCGGAAATGTGAGGGAATATCTATGGAAGACTACAGAAGGGTAGAGAAGTCAATTTCTATTGGATGTAAGGGTCTTAAATTCTACTGTAGAAGATGTGAGCCCAATTTTTCGGAGTCAGCTACCTTGAATGAGCTTGGCCGAAAAATGGAAACGTTAGAATTAATGGCAAGAGATATGTTTGCTTCATTAGAAAAACAAATAATTGAACTGAAGACGGAAAATCAATTTCTTAGGCTTGGGGGTTACCTCCCCGGTGAGCTACCTGTAAGGGATTTGAAACCAAGTTATTCTGACGTGGTGAAAGAGAGAAATTTGATTTTGATTGCTGATGAAGATGAGAATGAAGCTACCACAATGGAAGAGATGAAAAGTGTATTAACAAAAGTCCTTGGGAATATTCAAATTAGTAATGTAAAGCCTACGAAAAAAGGTTCACTGGTCGTGACTTTCCAGACAAGAAAAAACAAGAGAAAAATGCTAAACGAACTCTGGACAGACAGCCTGATGACCATCAATTATGTTCAAACTGTACTTCAGAAGATGTCGCCTAAAATCACCGTTGCCAATGTTAGTAATCAAGAACAGAGGGATGACGTCTTGCCTGCGATTTTGAAGAAGAATAACATATTTCAAGGTATTAATGTAAGTCCAGATGATATGAAACTAGTTTCAACTAGAGAAGCTAAAGATGGTAAATCGTATAATTATACTTTTAAATGTACACCTATCATTAGACGCAGGATATACGAAAATGGAGATATACTTTTCACCAACTTTGGTCGACATAAGGTATGGGATAGTTATCATGTTATAATATGTAACTACTGTCAAGGATATGGTCATTTTGTGTCCAAATGTAGAGTCAAGGCTTCGAATGGATCTCGGATATGTGGACGTTGTAACGGAACGATCATGAGACAAGGCATTGTCAGTCTGAAAGTTTGAAATGTCATCATTGTGCGCGAATGAACCTCTCCGATAATGAACATGCTGTTTTTGACTGGAATTGTCCATCGAATGTTGCTGAGAGGAAGCGAATTGCCCAACAGACTGATCATGGATTCCAGTGATAGAAGAATAAAATGTGCCTTACTGAATGCGCAGTCAGTACGCAACAAGACAACAGAATTAAGAGAATTAATCTGTGAACAAGGAATAGATGTGTTCGCTATAACAAAAACATGGCTAAGTGCTACTGATAATTTGAAAATTAATGAACTATTGCCGGACACTCATAAACTTTTTCACACACCACGTAATTTTGGTCGGGAGGAGGGGGTTGGCATTGTTTTATCCAAAACATTTACAAACGTTAGAATTAGGGTTGGGTTGGAAGCGTTTGTGAGTTTTGACTATTTAGCCTTGGAGTTTAAAGCCTATAATGTACAGTTTTTATTTTTAGTAGTATATCGTCCTCCGCAGCTAAGCAAGGCTACGTTTTTAGAAGACTTTTCTGTATTCTTGGATTGTTTTGAAAATGAAAAATGTAATGTATATATATGTGGAGATTTTAATATGTGGTTAGAGGATTATAGAGATACAAATGTAAAGAAGTTTATTGATATAATGAACAATATGAATTTTGTTAATAAGGTGAATGTATTTACCTCTAGGTCAGATCATATTTTGGATGCTGTTTTGCTTTACGGGCGATAATTACTTTATGAATTTGATATTGGAGCCAGATTTTTCTATCTCTTTTTACCACAAGCTTATTATGTTTGATATTTCAGTCTTATTACCAAGTAAACTTAGGACTAAAATAACATTTAGGAACAAACGGTTATTAGACTGTACTGTACTAATAGATGTGGGTGTTACTGTTATTGAAGAAAAATATAATGAAACCTGTGGATGTACTTGACTTAAATAGTAGCAGAAATATTTCTGTAGGTGAATGTGTGGTCTGTCTTGTTGCTTTGTATTTTTCTGTATTTTCCAAAGAATATGATAAAATGTGCCCTGTGGTAGAGAAAGATATTGTCATAAAAGACAGCTCCCCATGGTTCAATGCTGCAATTAGGGAAGCTAGGAAAAAACGGAGGTTGGCAGAGTCACGTTGGCACAAATGATTTCATCTTTGGTAAAAATCATTTGTTAAATAAACATAATGTTCAGGTAATCCACCAACAAATATTTTTTGATTTAAATGAATGATTCACGAGGAGCTACTTTAGACATATGATTACCTGCTGTAAAATACATAAAAAAGTAGATTTAACATAAAGAAAGCGATTATAATTGTTTTGATTAATCTAACAAAATTTTTCCTTCAACTATGGATACTACCTAGGAGATAGATAGATAGATAGAATGAAGGACAGATAGATAGATACCAATCGAAAGATAAAGAGATAGATGGATAGATAGATAGTTAGATAGATAAATAATATAGAACAATAGATGGATAGACAGATAGATAGATAGATAGATGGATTAAAGATAGATAGATAGATAGATAGATAGATAGAGAAAGTACTCCCAAGCTGAATGGCCAGTTGGTCATCATAAAACAAGGAACTTGAGAGTAATAAAAACACACCATAACATCAACAAGACCCTCACCTTTAGCTTGTGTGTGTGTGGGCGTGTGTGCTAAGTAGGGAGACCACACACACACAAATATTCATTTATGTAAACACACGTACATACGCATACGTATATTATAATTATATATATATATATATATATATATATATAATATATATATAATATATATACATATATATAACTGAAACTCGAAAATTTGGAAACGTGATGAATCTATAAAATATAGTCAAAATCTACGAAGGGGGGGTATCCATTGTTTCACATCTTCGTGGATTTTGCTATATATATATATATATATAATATATATATTATATATATATATATATATATATATAATATATATATATAGTATGTGTGTGTGTGTGTTCCGGTTTATTAGTATATACAGGCTTTGCTTAATGTAATATACAATCGACCATCATTGAAAATAAATAGAGGAAAATATACCCGTGACAGTCAAAGAAATGGTTCATGTACCCCTTCATACGAATGAAAGGGTCACCATCCCAATTGCAGAGAGAGAGAGAGAGAGAGAGAGAGAGAGAGAGAGAGAGAGAGAGAGAGAGAGAGAGTAAGAGAGAGAGAGAGAACGTCAGTGGTTTCACCATATTTTCCTCCTGCTGACGAAGTTACCCCCTTACCGTATCGCAAACATTACAATCATTGGGATTTCACAAAACTATCTCTATCAGATGAATGATGAATAACAATGACCACTCATCTACCAGACGATAATCTAAGGTTTAGATGTATTTTTAGTAAATATATTTAGAGAAGGGAATGTATATTTGTAAATATATATTGTAAATATATTTATAGAAGTAAATCTATATTTTAGATGTATTTCTGTAAGTGAATGTATTTTAGTAGGTATATTTTTTTGAAGTAAATGGATTTTTACAAGAAATATTTAAATTATTAAATATTCCTTTGATAAATATATTTATTGACGTCGATATATTTTTAGTAAATATATTGATGCATATTTTCATTAAACATGTTTATAGAAGCAAATATATCATAGCATATATATTTATAGGAGTAAATATATTCTAATGAATATATTTATAAGATAAAACATAGTTTTAGTAAACATATTAATGAAATAAATTTTTTTGGAGATATATTTAGAGGATCAAATCCATCTTAGCAAACATATTTATAGGAATAAATATATAGCAATTAAATCATTGAAAGAGCGAGGAGAACAATGTCTGGTTAAATATCTGTGGTTAAATCTATTGCAAGTGCATATATTGAAAGAACAAGAAGACGAATCGTTCGATGCAAGAGTACGCGAGCTAAAGAAAGAGAAAATAAAATGAAATAGAAGAAAATAGCGGAATGTCTCACTCGTAAGTCAACCGCACTTTGGCGAAATCGGCCGCGCATGAGGAATCATAGAGAGAGAGAGAGAGAGAGAGAGAGAGAGAGAGAGAGAGAGAGAGAGAGAGAGAGAGCTAAATGTCGTAAGATATAAAATTGCATAGGATGCCTGCCGTATACCTCCTTATTTTGCCCAACCAGCAACCACTGAGAGAGAGAGAGAGAGAGAGAGAGAGAGAGAGAGAGAGAGAGAGAGAGATAGAATTGGATGGGATGCCTGCCATATACCTCCTTAATTTGCCTAACCAGCAACCACAGAGAGAGAGAGAGAGAGAGAGAGAGAGAGAGAGAATCAAGTAAAATACAGAGGCTACTGCACCTAGAAACATTGTTTGCAAACGAAGTTTCCTGTCCAAACCTCAGTTGTCGTCAGGATACTTGTCGGTGCTGTAGCCTCTGTATTTTACTTGACTTTTCTTTATCGGTGTCCGATAAATACCCTTTATGGGTAGGAATAGGGATTCAATGATGCATGCATTTTTTTTTTCAAAATCTAAACAATACATTTGATTGGGAGGTAATTTATTCACATCGGCCTATTCGCTCTCTCTTCCCCCTAACCCCCGACCCCCAAACATCCCAAGATGCACCGACCTCCCTTTCCCATCCTCTCTCTAACCAGCGATAGATAGATATAGCGGTTATTTTAAAAATTTCCCTTCACCAACGAAGCCTAAATATGTTCTCAAAAGATTTTCTGCTCAGAATAACTGTTTCTTTCATTGCCCACAATATCTGCGTAAACTCGTGTTGCACCCTGTATATACACATACATACATACATACATGCATACATTCACACACATATATACATATATAAATCATATATATAAACATATATATAAAATATGCTTGTGTATATTATACATTTGCGTGTATACATATGTATATATCAATAAGGGCCGGGGACAGTCTCTCAGAGTGGCTGGAGCAACCTTGCTTTTCTCACGGGCAGCTTCATGTGGCGTACTCAAGAGTGGGCTCTCCGGAACGCCTGTTCATTTTGTCACCGGAGGAAGAAAACAGAGAACATAGTCTACCGAAAGGCTCTCTGGTGAATTGGAATCTCTCTTCCAACACCAAAAATTTTTCTCTCCATATATGTTTATGATGCTTCATTTTGATATTCATTTTCAAGGATGTTGTTTGTTTTGCCAGATTTGCATTCCTTACAATTCAGGTCGTGATACTGTATTCAATTGTGGCTTGATTTATCTATCTTCTTTTCATAAACTATGCTCTGGGTTACACGGACCAATCCAACTACGGGCGGGTAGCCAGCTAGCATATATATATATATTGTTACGTTTTAAGCCCTGGCCTGAAGGGGCTCAAATAAGTAAACGAAAATAGTTGAGGGAAAATGCAGAATAACTTACTGGAACTTACCTGAAAAGGATTTATAGTGTTAATTTACTCTAGAGGAGGTCGCCAGAAAACTCAGCTAATTACTTTACATACATTTATTTACAGGAGGCTGCTTAATAGCCTGGGATGATGGAATCTCACATACAAACAGAATTGAATATATATATATATATATATATATATATATATATATATATATATATATATATATATATATATATGTATATATATATATATAGTATATGTATATATATATATATATATATATATATATATATATATATATGTTTTAAACACACACACACACATATCTATATATATATATATATATATATATATATATATATATATATATATATACATATGTGTGTGTGTGTGTGCGTTGTGGTATGCATATAATATATATATATATATATAATATATATATTATATATATATATATATATATAGATTTATATATATATATATATATATATATATATATATATATATATAGACTATATATATACTAAAATATATATATACATACTATATACATATCTATACATATTAATATATATATATATATATATATATATATATATATATTATATATATATATATATATGACGACTGAACATCGAAATACTTATAAACAAGCAACAATTCTCATACGAAAATAAAAGATTAATTCTCTTATCATTTCAGGAAAAAATCTTAGAGGTCCTTCAGACCTCATATAGCACGACTTTTGCTTCAGAATTCCATCAGAAGAAGCACCGAAGAAGAGAAAATAGTTCCAGAAATACATCCAGGAGACAAGAGTGTCAAATGAGGACGCAATTTCCCGTCCTTTTATGTGAGAGCCTTGGGTTGCTGAACCGAAGTCGGAATTCAAGATATGTTGAGGCTACTGAATAACATTGGCATCTAAAGGGATACGTGTGTGTGTGTTTGTGTGTGTGTGTGTGTGTGCGCGTGCGCGTGCGCGCGTGTGTGATATTCTAAAACTAGCCTTAGCTGAAGCAGCTATAACTGTACTCAACAATCATGGTAGATAACTATTGTGTTGTACCTTTATTGTGTGTTTTACTTGGACTTGCTGGCAATGAACTTGCAGCATTTATACAGAATAAACTCGGATACTATTATAATTCATATGCAGGACGGAACGCGGAGATCAATTTGGATGCGATTTTGAAACTGGTTCGAAATAGATCCGTCGTCAGTAGTGGTGGATGGTGGACAAGTGGATTCCCTGCCTTTGTCGCTGTTGGCGGATTAGCTGCTGTTGAGGTAGCCTCTCTCGGATTAGCCGCTTGGAGGAAGATCAGACATCACGCGACCACACAGAAAAAACTGCGAGAAGAGTTAGAAAATCTAAGAAGAAAAAGCGATGGTGCTGTTGCTGAGTTAAAAGACCGTGAGGAGGAACTGATGAGAAGAAATGAAGAATTGAATCGGAACGTTGAGGACAGAGAGCAGCTAATCCAAGACTTGTGGGCTGGTGAGGAGAAACACAAGGAGGATGATGAAGTTTTGGATGAAAACTTTGAGGTTATGGAAATGCTTTTGGAGGAGAAGGAAGCTGAAAAGACTGCTACTGGCCTTACAACGATGCCAAAAACTGAGAGAGTAACGAGGAAGTCAAGGAAGACGACTCCTCATAATATGCCTGGGAGTCAAGATGGTCTGGTCGCTGTCATCCAAGACGAATTGAAGTACCAGCGAGGCCGAATTGAAGAATATGAACGCCGAGCGATGAGGGACCTGGAGGAGAAGATTCGTCTGGAGGAGAGGGTCAGGCGACTTGAGGAAGAGAACAACAACCTCTTACGCCAAAGGGCAGCGCCTCATAAGGCGGAGAAGGGCGATGACAGGCACATTTCAATTCTCGAGGAGGAAGAAGTCCTCCGCGAGCGGAAGGATTTGTCAGACGCCCAGAGAAGGATATCGTCTCTCGAGGAGAAGCTACAGAGAGAGAAGACGTCGAAAGAAATGAGGGACCTGGAGGAGAAGATTCGTCTGGAGGAGAGGGTCAGGCGACTTGAGGAAGAGAACAATAACCTCATACGCCAAAGGACAGCGCCTCATAAGGCGGAGAAGGGCGATGACAGGCACATTTCAATTCTCGAGGAGGAAGAAGTCCTCCGCGAGCGGAAGGATTTGTCAGACGCCCAGAGAAGGATATCGTCTCTCGAGGAGAAGCTACAGAGAGAGAAGACGTCGAAAGAAATGTGGCAGACGATGTATCTTCAACGTTTCCAGCATGCAGAGGCCGCTGTTAGCCACTTACAAGACAATGTCATGCAGCCACCTCGGAACGTTTTTGATGCTTTCATGGAAAGAGGGGATGCAGCAACAAGCTCAGATTCACTGAATACAGGAAATTTGTTTGTAACTGACATGATTATCGGTCTTGAGAAAAAGTTAGAACTTAATACTCAAAAGATAGAGGAGGTATATGAAAAATTACAAGGTGTTAAGAAAAGCTTTGATAGCTTCGCAAGAAAAATCAAAGGAGTGCTGGACCAAATTAAGTCAGATGCAAAGAAAATGAGGAGG